>NC_066521.1:22606054-22678554 GCF_024679095.1 Eriocheir sinensis | reverse complement strand
CATAAAGTATTGATAGTAGTAGTCGTAGTAGCAGTAGTAGTAGTAGTAGTAGTAGTAGTAGTAGTAGCAATAGTTCATTTGGTTTCTATATATAGTTAGAATTATTCTTTCTCTCTATCTTTCCATCTATCTATCCATCTATCTATCTATCTCCTTCCTCCTCTCTCCCTCCTCCTCCTCTTCCTCCTTCTTCCTGTCTATCTCCATTCATTTATCCATCTCCTTCCATCTATCTCTATATCCTTCCTCCTCCTCCTCCTCCTCCTCCTCCTTCCCTTCCTCTGTACCATCCATAATCTGTCTATCTATCTATATCTCTATCTATCAATTCCTCTCTATCTCCTCCCCTCTCCTCCTCCTCCTCCTCCTCTTCCATAATTGCATTCAGACACGGCTCGGCGTAATGGTCTGAGCTACAGAGAACCGATGCACAGCGACGTTAATATCTCTCTTAGGAGGAGAAATAGGAGGAGGAGGAGGAGGAGGAGGAGGAGGTAGAGGAGGAAGAGGGAGGAGTAGAAGGCTTAGTTTGGTGAGGGATGGAGAGAGAGAAGGGAGATGAAGACAATGTGAGAGAGAGAGAGAGAGAGAGAGAGAGAGAGAGAGAGAGCGTATTGAGGGCTACCTCTCTCTCTCTCTCTCTCTCTCTCTCTCTCTCTCTCTCTCTCTCTCTCTCTCTCTCTCTCTCTCTCTCTCTCTCTCTCTCTCTCTCTCTCTCTCTCTCTCTCTCTCTCTCTCTCTCTCTCTCTCTCTCAATATAATTACACACAAAAATAAGAGAGGAGAGAGAGAGAGAGAGAGAGAGAGAGAGAGAGTGTTTTTTCCTGACATCATCATCACCTCCGGAATTTTCCTTTCATTGAGCATATAGGTCGGGAAGAAAGAGGAGGAGGAGGAGGAGGAGGAGGAAAAGGAGGAAAATAAGTGTGAAAAGATATACGAAGCAGGGAAGAAATGATGGTAGTACTAGTATTAAGAAGAGGAGGAGGAGAAGGAGGAGGAGGAAGAAGAAGAAGAAGAAGAAGAAGAAGAAGAAGAGGAAGAGGAGGAGGTGAATTTAGTGAGAGAAGGAAACTAGGAAGAAGAATATGAAGGAAGGAAAAGAAGAAGGAGGAAAAGAAGAAGGGATGAAGAAGAAGGAGAAGAAAAAGGAAGAAGGGGGAGGAAGAGGAGAAGAAGAAGCTTGCGTGCCTGACATACTCCTTTCCTCCTTCACTCCTTCTCTCCTCCTCCTCCTCCTCCTCCTCCTCCTCCTCCTCCTCCTCCTGTCTCCTCCGCTCACCACAATAGCTCGTCTTGAGACCTTCGTTTAAGGATAATGGTGACCGCACAGCCCTCCTTCCTTCCTTCCTTCCTTCCTTCCTCCCTTCCTTCCTTCACTCCTTCCCTCCTTCCTTCCTTCACTATTACTATTATCATTATTATTATACTGACAACAATAATATAATACCAAATTTAACTACTCTAGAGGAAGAGGAGGAGGAGGAGGAGGAGGAAGAGGAGAAAGAGGAGGAGGAGGAGGAGGAGGCACATGGCTTCACTGGATTTGCTGAATATTGATAGCGTTTGTGTAATCCCTTCCCCCCCCCCTCTCTCTCTCTCTCTCTCTCTCTCTCTCTCTCTCTCTCTCTCTCTCTCTCTCTCTCTCTCTCTCTCTCTCTCTCTCTCTCTCTCTCTCTCTCTCTCTCTCTCTCTCTCTCTCTCTCTCTCTCTCTCTCTCTCTCTCTCTCTCTCTCTCTCTCTCTCTCTCTCTCTCTCTCTCTCTCTCTCTCTCTCTCTCTCTCTCTCTCTCTCTCTCTCTCTCTCTCTCTCTCTCTCTCTCTCTCTCTCTCTCTCTCTCTCTCTCTCTCTCTCTCTCTCTCTCTCTCTCTCTCTCTCTCTCTCTCTCTCTCTCTCTCTCTCTCTCTCTCTCTCTCTCTCTCTCTCTCTCTCTCTCTCTCTCTCTCTCTCTCTCTCTCTCTCTCTCTCTCTCCCACACATGACCGCGGGAAGGCCACTTTATTTAGCTTTATTTTTCTCGGCTTTCTTTACTGACTCGCCACTTTACTAGATTAAAAAGAGAGAGAGATTTCACACACGTTCCCTAGTCTAATTAAAGCGAGAGAGAGAGAAGGGAAAATAGAGATACACGATAATGAAAAAGGAAAGAAAAGGAAGAAATAGATAAAGAGAGGAAAGAGAAGAGAAGAAATGAGAGAAAAAAAGGAGAAATTAAAAGAAAATGGAAGAAAATATAGACATAGAGGTAGAACTGAAGAAGAAAAGAAAGGAAAATTAAGAAAACGAAGATAAAGGAGAAGGAAGAATAGAAGAGAGAGGAAGGAAGGGAGGAAGGAAGAAAGAAAAAAATAGTTGAATATAAAGTAACAGTAGTAGTAGTAGTAGTAGTAGTAGTAGTAGCAATATGTATTAATTTCTATCTAAGTATTTTCTCTATAATGAGCTAATGAATTTCTTAAGAGGATTTCCGTGTTGCTTGCAGATTGACATAATATATTCATTGGGTAGAGTCGTCCCTTCTCTCTCTCTCTCTCTCTCTCTCTCTCTCTCTCTCTCTCTCTCTCTCTCTCTCTCTCTCTCTCTCTCTCTCTCTCTCTCTCTCTCTCTCTCTCTCTCTCTCTCTCTCTCTCTCTCTCTCTCTCTCTCTCTCTCACAGACAGACAAATCCTCTTTCCAGCTTCTCCTCCTCATCCTCATCCTCCTCCTCCTCACTTCATCTCTAGGCAATTATCTCCATTTTTTTCTTCTCGCTGTTGAGTAATTTGTTGGAGAGAGAGAGAGAGAGAGAATAATCACCTAATTTCTCTTCGTTACTTCAATATTTCCGTTTTTTTTTATCTTTTTCTTATTTACTTCGAGTGATAGCCCTTTCCTCCTCCTCCTCCTCCTCCTCCTCCTGATATGCTTTCGAATAAGCTTCTGCGTTATATTACTTTCGTATATTAGAAGCGATTTAACACGAAGAAAAAAATTATGGAATACTCGAAAGATTGACAGTTTAAACACACACACACACACACACACACACACACACACACACACACACACACACACACACACACACACACACACACACACACACACACATAGTCTTAATCTCCCTCTCCTTCTCCTCCTCTTCCTCTTCTCTGTCTCTCCTCCCGTCCTTCCTTCCTTTCTTCCTTTCTTCCTCCTTCCTTATTTCTCCTTCCTTTCCTCTCTCTGTCCTTCCTCTGTTCCTCCCTCCCTATCTTCACTAATCTATTCCTTCTTTCCTTCCTTTCTTCCTTTTCTTCCTCCTTCCTTCCCTTATTTATCCTTCCTTTCCTCCCTCTGTCCTTCCTCTATGCTCCCTCCCTCCCTTCTTTAGTCCATTCCTTATTTCCCTTTCTTTCTTTAATTCTTCTTATTTTTCGTCTCCTATTTTTTACCTTTATTTTTTTCATTCTTCACCCCATTTCTCTCCTTTGCCATCCATTATTAGTTTATCCCATCTGTCTCTTCCTTCATCCTTCTCTCCTACTCTGTTTTTACCCATTTCCTTCTCCCATTCCTCCTCCTCGAACCAAATTCTCCTTCCATCTCTATCTCTCCCTTCCTGCCTTCCTTCCTTCCTTCCTTCCTTCCTCATCCCCTCGACATAATTGTAACTCTCTCTCTCTCTCTCTCTCTCTCTCTCTCTCTCTCTCTCTCTCTCTCTCTCTCTCTCTCTCTCTCTCTCTCTCTCTCTCTCTCTCTCTCTCTCTCTCTCTCTCTCTCTCTCTCTCTCTCTCTCTCGCACGCGCGGGATTCAGGATTTTAAACATTTAACTTCTGGACTCGACACATGTCAGGCCAATAGAGGACGGAGGGAGGGAGGGAAGCGAGGAAGGGAGGGAGGGAAGGGAGGGAGAGAGGGGAGGGAGGGAGGAAGGGAGGGAGAGAGTGGAAACAATATACACACACAACAATAACAACTGCAGAGTACAGACTTGAACACCTTTTCATTTCGCCCGCAACTTTTCTGATACTACACTTTCCATTCGCCCCAATAACAATTAAATGCAGTTAAATAATGGAAGAGAGAGAGAGAGAGGGAGAGAGACAGAGGAGGAGGACAGGGAGGAACAGAGAGGGTAGGTGAGTTAGCGAGTGAATGAATGTATGAGTGAATGAGAGAGAGAGAGAGAGAGAGAGAGAGAGAGAGAGAGAGAGAGAGAGAGGAGTTCCAGTAATTTGTCTTCCTGCGAATTTTTATATTAATTGATTTCTGTGTGTGTGTGTGTGTGTGTGTGTGTGTGTGTGTGTGTGTGTGTGTGTGTGTGTGTGTGTGTGTGTGTGTGTGTGTATGTAATATATGTGTAATATGTATGTGTATAATAATAATAATAATAATAATAATAATAATAAACGGTTTATTCATATGGTGTGCAGCCAGAGGCTGAAAATTTACATGTTGAACATAGATGCATTAGTGTACATAAAATATAAATATAGACTTAAATTGGTGTGTGTGTGTGGGTGTGGGTGTGGGTGTGGGTGTGTGTGTTGGGAATAATGGAGTGACTGTTAAGTGGAGTGTGAGAGTCAATCTAGAGTGGAGTAGCTTAGTGGAGTGGAGAGTCGTAAAACTTATTAGGAAGAGAATGAAAGAAAAGGATGTGGAGGAGTAAATAGAGTAAGTAGAGGAAGGAAGGAAGGAAGGAAGGAAGGAAGGAAGGAAGGAAGGATGAAAAGGAAAGAAGTAGGAGGAGAAGTAGGAGAAGGGAAGAAGAAGAAGAGAAGGAGGAAGAGTGAGGAAGAGGAGGAGGAGGAATTGGGGAGAGGAATATCCGGTCAACTTTTGCATTCAGGTCGACGGTTTAACTTTTATTCAGCTTCAGTGGGCCTTGTCGGTAAATAGATTACTGGTTAGGTAAATAAAGTTTGAGGGGAGGGGGTGCCTTGCTCTCTCTCTCTCTCTCTCTCTCTCTCTCTCTCTCTCTCTCTCTCTCTCTCTCTCTCTCTCTCTCTCTCTCTCTCTCTCTCTCTCTCTCTCTCTCTCTCTCTCTCTCTCTCTCTCTCTGGAAAACTCTACGGTCGTGTCATTTCACATTTCACTACGAGACTGGTCTCTCTCTCTCTCTCTCTCTCTCTCTCTCTCTCTCTCTCTCTCTCTCTCTCTCTCTCTCTCTCTCTCTCTCTCTCTCTCTCTCTCTCTCTCTCTCTCTCTCTCTCTCTCTCTCTCTCTCTCTCTCTCTCTCTCTCTCTCTCTCTCTCTCTCTCTCTCTCTCTCTCTCTCTCTCTCTCTCTCTCTCTCTCTCTCTCTCTCTCTGGTGGGTTCTTTGTCTGCCGCCGTCCCTTGAGAGAGGAATTTCTGAGGCGCGAGTCACCTTTGGGAAAAATGCAGCTGCCCGAGGTTAATGTTTTTGTTGTTGTTGGTTGTGATGATGCTGGTGGTCGAGATGATAAAGGGGACGAGGACGAGGAGGAGGAGAAGAAGAGGTGGAGAGTGAGAAGGAGGAAGTGGAAAGTGAGAAGGAGGAGTAGGAGGAGGAGGAAGAGGAAGAAAATGAACTGTCTGTTGGTATTTGTTTATGTTTTGAGGTATTTGAGTTTTCCATGTTAGATTTCACGCGTTTAGCAGATGAATTAGGTTTGACTCGACAGAAAAGAGAAAAACGAGAAAGATTGAGTGTGGAACAAAACCAAGAACTGAAAATAGGTTGTTTCTTGGTATTTCTTTTTTATTTGAGGTAGTGTGACTTTCCCATCTTGGATTTCACACGTTTACCAGAAAAATTAGATTTGACTCGACAGAAAAAGAGAAAAACGAGAAAGATTGAGTGAGGAACAAAACCACGAACTCAAAATGAAGTGTTTGTTGGAATTTCTTTGTGATTTGAGGTAGTGTGACTTTCCTATCTTGCATTTCACACGTTTAGCAAAAAAAATAGTTTTGACTCGACAGAAAAAGAGATAAACGTGAAAGATTGAGTGAGGAACAAAACCACGAACTGAAAATGAGGTGTTTGTTGGGTATTTCTTTGTGATTTGAGGTAATTTGACATTGCTCTGTTAGATTTCACGCGTTTATCAGAAAAATTACATAGACTCGACAATGTAACGAGAAAGATTGAGTGAGGAACAATACCACGAACTGAAAAAATAATGAACAGTCTATTGATATTTCTTGATGATTTAAGGTAGTGTGACTTTCCCATGTTGGATTTCACACGTTGAGCAGAAAAATGACGTTTGACTCGACAATGTAATATCCCAGAGAGCGAAAAACGAGAAAGATAAAGTCAGAAACAATACCACGAACTAACACTAAACCGCCTGTTGCCATTTCTGTTATTCTGCGACTCCGTGTTGAGTTGGCAAGAATTTTTGAGTCACCTTGAACCAGAATCGATTGTAAGCTTTCCCCACGATGATGATTGACGTTTGAAGCTTCTGGTATTCCTTTGTGGGGTCAGGTAATTTGAGCTTCCTGAGTGTTATAATCCACGCGTTTGGGGATGAAATGAAGCAGAAACAAAGAAGCGGGGGAGGGGGAGGTGAGGTGTGGCCCGCGAGGAATTTGGACAAAGATAAGGAAATGAGTTTGATTGAGAGGGTGTACCGTGCAGGAGGAGGGGAGGAAGGAAGGGAGGAGGGAGAAGGAGGGGAATGAGAAGAATTGAGAATGTTACGAGGAAAAGAAGAGGAAGGAAGGAAGAATGAAGGATATGATAAGAATGGAGAATGTAACGCGAAAGAAGAAGAAAGGAAAGAAGAAAAGAAGGAAGAAAATGATAAGAAATGAGAATTCAATGTAAGAAAGAAGAAAGAGAAAGGAAGGAAGGAAATGAGATAAAAAGAGAATGAAACTTATGAAAGAAGAGGAAAGAAAGGAAGGAAGGGAGAAGGTAATGAAAATGTAACCTGTGATAGAAGAGAAAGAAGGAAAGAAGGAAATAAAAACAGCCGAGAATTAAACTTTTCCTCCTCCTCCTCCTCCTCTTCCTTTCTTTTCTTCCCTCCCTTCTTTCTTTTCCTCTTTCGTTCTCTTTCCTTCTTCTTTCCTTCTCTTCCATCCCCATTTTTCATTCCTTTCCCTCCCTTTTCCTCCTCCTCCTCTTCCATCCTTTCTTCCCTTCCCTTCTTTCTTTTCCCTCTATCCTCCTTTCTTTCCTCCTTATCCCCTTCTTCCCCCTTCTTTCCTTCTCTTTCATCCCTCCTTTTCATTCATTTTCCTTCTTTTTCCTCCTCCTCCTCCTCCTCTTCCACCTTTCTTTCCTTCCCTTCCCTTCTTTCTTCTCCCTCTATCCTCCTTTCTTTCCTCCTTATCCCCTTCCTCCTTCTTTCCTTCTCTTTCATCCCTCCTTTTCATTCATTTTCCTTCTTTTTCCTCCTCCTCCTCCTCCTCTTCCATCCTTTCTTCCTTTCTCTTCCCTTCTTTTTTCTCCCTCTATCCTCCTTTCTTTACTCCTTATCCACTTCTTCCTCCTTCTCTCCTTCTCTTTCATCCCTCCTTTTCATTCATTTTCCTTCTTTTTCCTCCTCCTCCTCTTCCACCTTTCTTTCCTTCCCTTCTTTCTTCTGCCTCTTTCGTCCTCTCTTTCCTCCTTCTCCCCTTCTTTCCTTCTTCTCTTCCATCCCTCTTTTGCATTATTTTCCTCCTCCTCCTCCTCTTCCATCCATCCCTTCCTTCCCTTCTTTCTTCTGCCTCTTTCCTCCTCTCTTTCTTCTTCATGAGGGTGAGGGGAAGCTCACCTAAGAAGAAGGGAAGACTTGAAGGGTTGCTTGGGTCCACGAACGATATTTTCAGCGAGGCAGATTAGGGGAGCGATTGGCCGGTAATTGCAAGTAAGTTGTTATTGATTTGCGATGGAGAATGTTGGCTGGTAGGTTGTTGCAAGCCATTAGCGTTCAGTTTACCATGCGAGGGTTTGGCCTAATTTACAAAGTGGGTTGTTTAGCTCCTTACAGAACCATCGGAATTGCGTCTCTCTCTCTCTCTCTCTCTCTCTCTCTCTCTCTCTCTCTCTCTCTCTCTCTCTCTCTCTCTCTCTCTCTCTCTCTCTCTCTCTCTCTCTCTCTCTCTCTCTCTCTCTCTCTCTCTCTCTCTCTCTCTCTCTCTCTCTCTCTCTCTCTCTCTCTCTCTCTCTCTCTCTCTCTCTCTCTCTCTCTCTCTCTCTCTCTCTCTCTCTCTCTCTCTCTCTCTCTCTCTCTCTCTCTCTCTCTCTCTCTCTCTCTCTCTCTCTCTCTCTCTCTCTCTCTCTCTCTCTCTCTCTCTCTCTCTCTCTCTCTCTCTCTCTCTCTCTCTCTCTCTCTCTCTCTCTCTCTCTCTCTCTTCTTCTTCTTAACCTGATCTGTTTAACTTTGAGGATAGAGAAGAAGGGATCAGAGAGAGAAGAGACGAGGAGGAGGAGGAGGAGGGGAGAATGGAGTTGAGGGAGAGGAGGGAAGGAGGGAGGAAAGAAAGAAAGGAGGGAAATAAAGGAAGGGAAAGGAGTGCAGGAAAAGAAAAATTGGAGGTAGTAGTAATAGTAGCAGCAGCAGTAGTAGTAGTAGTAGTAGCAGTAGTAGTAGTAGTAGTAGTAGTAGTAGTAGTAGTAGTAGTAGTTTAGGGTTTTGTGTTCGGGTTGAGAAATATTTATTAAGTGAGTCACGTAACATTTGAGTAATTAAAAGTTGGTTTAGAAGTTGAGGCGCCGAAGTTTGGTCCACGTCTATGTTTCCTCTCTCCCTCTCCCTCTCTCTCTCCCTCACCTTTCTTTCCCCTCCCCCCCTCTCCCTTCCTTACCTTCATTACCCCTCTCCTTCCCTCTAATTTTCCTTTCCTCCTCCTCCTTCCTTCCTCTCCCTCCCGTCTATTTTTCCTCTCTCTCTCTCTCTCTCTCTCTCTCTCTCTCTCTCTCTCTCTCTCTCTCTCTCTCTCTCTCTCTCTCTCTCTCTCTCTCTCTCTCTCTCTCTCTCTCTCTCTCTCTCTCTCTCTCTCTCTCTCTCTCTCTCTCTCTCTCTCTCTCTCTCTCTCTCTCTCTCTCTCTCTCTCTCTCTCTCTCTCTCTCTCTCTCTCTCTCTCTCTCTCTCTCTCTCTCTCTCTCTCTCTCTCTCTCTCTCTTCCCTCTCCCTTCCTTACCTCCTTTACCCCTCCCCTTCTCTCCCTTCTTTCCCCTCCCTTCCTCTCCCTTCCTTACCTCCCTTGCCCCTCCCCTTCTCTCCCTTTTTTCCTCTCCCTTCCTTCCCTTCCTTACCCCTCTCCTTCCCTCTAATTTTCCTTTCCCTTCTCTCCCTTCTTTCCCCCTCGCTTCCTTCCTCTCCCTTCATCCTTCCAATTTCCCTTCCCCTCCTCTCCCTTTCTTCCTTCTTTTCTTCATCCCCTTCCCCTCCCTTCCCTCCTCCTCCTTTTATCTCTTCCTTTCTCCAAATTCCTCTCCCTTCTCTTCCCTTGCATCTTTTTCTTTTCCTTTCCTCCTGTCACTCATGTTTCCTCCATTTCTCTCACCTTATCATCTCTCTTCTCTCCCTCCCTCTCTCTCTCCCCCTCCTCCTCTCTTCCTTCCTTCATTTCACCCCTTCCCCTTTCTTTCCTTAACCAGTTCTTCCTATCCTTGTGGGCTTCGTGGTGCAGTGGTTAGCACACTCAGCTCACAACCGAGAGAGCCCGGGTTCGATTCCCGGGCGGAGTGAAAAAATTTGGGCGGCTTTTCCGATACCCTACGCCCCTGTCCACCCAGCAGTGAATGGGTACCAGGTATTAATCGGGGGTTGTGTCTCGTCTCCTGGGGTCTGTTCCCTTCTCCTAGAATTCCTTCCCCCTCCTGTCTCTCTCCGGCATATGACCACAGATGTTGCGCCGACTAAACGAAACTTTCCAACTTTCTTCCTATCCTTCCTTCCCTTCTTCCTTCCTTTCCTTCCTTTGTATACCTCAACCCATCCCTCCCTCTCTCTCCCCCCTTCCCTCCCTCCCTCCCTCCCTCCCTTCCCTCCCTTCCTAAGCCTTTGACAAACCGAGAATAAAATACGCAAAACAAGATTGTGCAAAATAAAGTAACAAAGCGAACCACGAACACAAGAGAGAGAGAGAGAGAGAGAGAGAGAGAGATGATGTTATATAATGAAAGTATCTTGTGTGGGCGCCGTGCAGAAAGGAAGGAGGAGGAGGAGGAAGGAGAGAGGCAACACTTGACAACACGCAAAAAAAAAAAAAATAGAAATAAAAATAAAATACAGACACACACACACACACACACACACACACACACACACACACACACACACACACACACACACACACTAAGGCTTCTCCCCCCTCCCTTCCCCCCTCCCTCCTCCTCCTCCTCCTCCTCCTCCTCCTCTCGTCATGGCGTCAACACTTCCCCTCACATCGTCGCCCCGGAAGAGCTAATTAGCGAACCAAGAGTCTGTGCCTTTGTTGCGACCTCTGTCTGTCTGTCTGTCTGTCTAACTATCCCCCCCCCTCTCTCTCTCTCTCTCTCTCTCTCTCTCTCTCTCTCTCTCACACACACACACACACACACAAACAAACGTTACAGCACTATCATATATCACACCCTTAACCTACTCCTGACAGACAGACAGGTAGACAGAGAGAGCAAGGAAACAAAAAAAAAGACCTTCCAACCCACTCAACCTCAAGCTCGGATCCTACTCTGTGCTACACCAAAGGGTTTCGATCCCCTCTGTAACGTGTTCTAGTGCCGAGTCTCTTGTTCTCTTGTTTCGCTAAGTTCCAAGTACGTGCGTGTCCTGTTCTTGCATTCTAAATACCTCCGATGTCCTCTTCGATCCCCTTTTATGTTTGGAATCCACTGCTCTTAACGCATTTTCCACGACTGGTTCACTTCAGTTACTTGTATTCTTTCATTTAAATCTAAAGTAAATATCCTCAGACGTCTCCGCCTTCCTCATCAACTATTTCCAAAGGCCAAACAGGAGATCAGTCGGTTTCTGGCATTCTAAATATCTGCGATGTCCTCTTCGATCCCCTTTTATGTTTGGAATCCACTGCTCTTAACGAATTTCCTACGACTGGTTCACTTTGGTTACTTGTATTCTTTCATTTAAATCTAAAGTTAATATCCTCAGACGTCTCCGCCTCCCTCATCAACTATTTCCAAAGGCCAAACAGGAGATCAGTCGGGTTCTAATGAGTGTGTTTTTAGGTTCACGGTACAGAAGAAGAGTCAGACCACCATCAGGTCTTAAAACTACTCCTGGAAACGCCCCGAACTCCTACGATAGCCTTGTCAAATAATGTTATCTTGTCCGCCGAAATGTTCAACAGTATGTATTCTCAGACTCATTCGCTTCCCACATCAACTATTTCGAAAGGTCACACAAGAGATCAGTCGAGTTCTCATGAGTGTGTTTTAGGTTCACGGTACAGAAGGGAACAAAAACAGCAATCCGTCCGCCCGGCACCCCTCTCTCCCCTACTTTCGCTCTGTTTACTTCCCCCTTCTCTTCCTTACATCCATATGATTTGTTTAGCTTTAAGTTAGGTTAAGTCATATGTATGTAACCCTCCCCTCCTCTGTAAATTTCCCCCCCACACACACACACACTTTCTGAATAAAATCTGAATGTGAATCTGAATCTCTGAGGGTCAAACTACCACCAGGATCAGAAAACTACCCCTGGAAACGCCCAAAAAACTAGGTTACAATCATATACAACCTGCAGGACAATGGTATGTGTTATTTTTTTATTATTACTTTACGTTCAATTTAAACAAAGATAACTGCCTTTCGTTTATTGGAATTTCCGTATTATTATTATTATTATAAGCACATTTTAAACAAAGCCAATTGCCCTTCTAAAATTGCTGTATTGTTGCCTTTTAGAATTAACGTATTATGATAAGCACATTTAAATAAAGACAATTGCCGTTCTATAATTAATTTCAAGCACATTCACAAGACAATGGCCCTTCTGAATCCCCGTGTTATTGTAAGCCATTGCCGTGTTATTTCAAGGACATTCACGAGACAATGGCCCTTCTGAATCCCCGTGTTATTGTAAGCCATTGCCGTGTTATTTCAAGCACATTCACAAAGACAATGGCCCTTCTGAATCCCGTGTTATTGTAAGCCATTGCCGTGTTATTTCAAGCACATTCACAAGACAATGGCCCTTCTGAATCCCGTGTTATTGTAAGTCATTCCCGTGTTATTTCAAGCACATTCACAAGACAATGGCCCTTCTGAATCCCGTGTTATTGTAAGTCATTGCCGTGTTATTTCAAGGACATTCACAAGACAATGGCCCTTCTGAATTCCCGCGTTATTGTAAGTCATTGCCGTGTTATTTCAAGCACATTCACAAGACAATGGCCCTTCTGAATCCCCGTGTTATTGTAAGCCATTCCCGTGTTATTTCAAGGACATTCACAAGACAATGGCCCTTCTGAATCCCCGTGTTATTGTAAGCCATTGCCGTGTTATTTCAAGCACATTCACGAGACAATGGCCCTTCTGAATTCCCGCGTTATTGTAAGTCATTGCCGTGTTATTTCAAGGACATTCACAAGACAATGGCCCCTCTGAATTCCCGCGTTATTGTAAGTCATTGCCGTGTTATTTCAAGGACATTCACAAGACAATGGCCCTTCTGAATTCCCGCGTTATTGTAAGTCATTGCCGTGTTATTTCAAGCACATTCACAAGACAATGGCCCTTCTGAATTCCCGCGTTATTGTAAGTCATTGCCGTGTTATTTCAAGCACATTCACAGGACAATGGCCCTTCTGAATTCCCGCGTTATTGTAAGTCATTGCCGTGTTATTTCAAGGACATTCACGAGACAATGGCCCCACTGAATTCCCGTGTTATTTCAAGGATATTCACAAAGACAATGGCCCCTTCAGGCATTCCCGCATCAGCTCTCCTTAGACAATCCCCGAGCACTAAACATCTCGAGATGCCGCCTGTCGAGTTTTCATGTTCCAACTGCCCCTGTTTGTCTCTTTCTGCCTAAGCTCAGTCAAGTTTTATCTCCTCGTCTGCCTCAAGTCTCCTGCCTCAAAGACCTCAACTTGACTGCGAAACGAGACCTGACAAACCGAAAACGAGCGACCGAGTGAGCGAGGGAGGGAGTTGAATACTTCTGGGCTGGTATTCTCAGACCCTTCTGCCTCCCACATCAATTATTTCCAAAGGCCAAAAAGGAGATCAGTCGGGTTCTCATGCGTGTTGTTTTTGGTTCACGGTACAGCAGAAGGGTCAAACTACCACCGGGGTCAAAAAACTACCACCGGAAACGCCCGAAACTCCCACGAAAGCCTTGTCAAATATGTATATCTTACTTGAACGCCGAAGTGTTTGAGAATATGCCTCCTGGTTCTGGTTGTGGTGGTGTGGCGCGCGCTGAACGTTCACTCACTTCGGTTTCTTTGTTTCCGAATTCACCCGCGCAGGAAACCTCACTGCGTCGGGCAGGGGAGGAGAAAATAGAAAACATAGAGGGAAGGAAAAACACCGCTGACAGGCCGTGACGTAGCGGGGTATATCAATGCAGTGCAGCCGTATCGGTGTCAGAAACGAAGTGCTTGCGAAAAATGGTATATTCACTTCAGGTAAAGGGAGAGTGAGGGAGGGAGGGAGGGAGTGTGAGTGAGTGAATGAGAGAGAGAGAGAGAGAGAGACGGACAGACGGACAGAAAGACAGACTGACACACAGACAAGAAAAGAAACAGACAATAACAGAATCAAAAAGAGAGGAAGAGAGAGAGAGAGCACTTGTATACAGGCATAACACTGGAGGTTATTTTCATCGGTACAATTAGCCGTGACTTCAGCGCTGTCAGTCGCGGGAACACGAGGAACAGACGCCCACATTTTTAGCCTTTATTCCCGCGGCAGCTTATTAGCAACGGGGCGTCAATACTACTACAACGAGACTGGGTTCATGATCATTGGTTATGGTACTTGATTCCCCCTCTCTAGAACTGAATGATGATATAAACTTCTCTGTCTTCAACGGGGTGTCAATATTAGTACAATGAGACTGGGTTCATGGTCGTTGGTTACCGTAGTGTTGAATTCTAATATGTTCTTCTCTGTGTTACCGTAGAAAAGACTGTAAGGAAACAATCAAGAGAGTAAAAATAGTGAAAATGACCACTGTGTTAATTTTACTCTTTGGTTAGTATGCACGCTGCCCCCTCTTGAAATGAGATACACTTTTGCCATACAAGAACAGTATAAAGACAATCAAAATTAGTTTAGGAGACGTTGGTTTCAGAGCGCGAAAAAAGGAGGACAGTGAAGAAAGAGATCGACTTACAGTGTTCCTCGGCATATATAACTTCTACGGCCAAGCTTACGAGATGTTTGTCTTAGTAGATACAGTACAAAGGTCCGAAGTGAATTTTAATCCTTTTGAACTCATGAAAAAGAGAGAAAATAAAGAAGGAAAGAAGAGAAAAGAAGATCAACCTATTCTTTTCTGGTTTGACTTTAGCAGACAAGATTAAAAGGTGTTGGTTTTCGTAGATACAAAATGAGAGCCTGAAATGAATCTCCAGTTGTTAGAGAGCGCGAAAAGAGAGAAAGTAAAAAAGAAAAGGAAATTAAAGAAGATCGACCTATATATATTTCTCCGGTTTAACTTTTAAGGGCCAAGATTAAGAGGCGTTGGCAATATTGGACGGGGCGGAGGGAGGGACGTACTGAGAGAAGGGAATTTCGTATACCGTCCACGTTTTAGGCCATCAACAAACGGGGAGTAGATGAGAAGAGTTAGAAAGTTGCGTGGCAGAAGTAGAATGGTAGATTATGCGATGGTGTTTATAGTTTCATTTATTTAGGGAGATATAAGGGTTGAGTTGACTGGCTGGCTGACTGTATAGCTGCCTGGCTGGCTGGCTGGTTGACTGACTGACTGGCTGGTTGACTGGGTGGGTAGGTGGGTGGGTAGCTGGCTGACTGACTGACTGAACGGCTGACAGGTTGGGTATCATTTTTTTTAGGTCCTGTAGCGCTGGTAGGCTTTCTTCGGGTCTCTTCGGCGACTCCAGCCCGGTAGTGACGCAGGCGAATTTTATTTATAGTGGCTGCCGTGATGTATGATTCTTGCTTGGCATTTGCTGCCCCCCGGTGCTCCTCTTGACCGAAGTCGCTGAAGTTAGGGTTGATTGAAGATCCGGGCAGCATGTGGTTGATCTTCAGACACTCGGCGATGGTTGAAAATTGCCTCTGTTTTCTTTTTTTTCTTTTTTTTTCTCTTCATTATCTCTTTTTCCTTCCTTTCCGTTGTATTAGAAATTCCCGGGACTCGAACCACGCCCTCACGCTGACCACTCGACCACCGCCTCCCTGCCTTGTATTTTGTCAGCTGGTTTTACGCTATTTTTTCATGATATTTATAAAGACTTGCGGCGTTGTAATGTTGGTACAGTTCAAAAGAAGAGAGAGACAGCAACAATAACTCGTTGCTCTATATAATAAAAAGTTGAGGTAGAGAAAGAGATCAGGCGGCAGAGGAGGAGCAGGTCCGAGCAGACGAAAGGTTCATTCTTTAAAAGGAATTAGACCGTCAAACTGAGTAAATAGTCTCGTCCATCACCGGCGTCCCTCACCACACCGAGCCCCGCCATTCATCACACATATCTCAAGCCCTTACCTCAAACCCTCCACCCTCTCTCTCTCCCTTCTCTCCCTCTTTTTCTCCTCTTTCTTTCCTTCCCTCCCTTCCCCTCCTTCGTCCCTGTTCTATCTCTTCAACCCTCCCCTTCTCTCTCTTTCTCTCTCCATTCATCACACATATCTCAAGCCCTTACCTCAAACCCTCCACCCTCTTTCTCTCCCTTCTCTCCCTCTTTTTTTCCTCTTTTCTTCTTCCTTCCTTCCCTCCCCTCCCTTAATTCCTCTCTTCACTCCTCCCCTTCTCTCTCTCTTTCTCGTCTTTCTCTCCCTCTTTCCCTCTTTTTCTCCTCTTTTCTTCTTCCTTCCTTCCCTCCCTTCCCTTAATTCCTCTCTTCACTCCTCCCCTTCTCTCTCTCTTTCTCTTCTTTCTCTCCCTCTCTCCCTCTTTTTCTCCTTTTTCTTCTTCCTTCCTTCCTTCCCTCCCTTCCTTTCCTTCGTCCCTGTTCTGTCTCTTCACTCCTCCCCTTCTCTCTCTCTTTCTCTGTCTTTCTCTCTTCCTCTTTCCCCTTTTTCTCTCCCTCTTTCTCATTTTTCTCTCCCTCTCCCCTTCTTTCTTTCCTCCCCTTTCTTTCTCTCCATTTCTTTCCTCCTTTTCTCCGTTCTTCCTCTTCCTCCTCCCTCCCTGCTTCCTTGTCTTCATTCTTTTTTCCTCCTTTCTCTCCCTCCATTCCCTCCACTTCTCCTCCGTCCCTCCCTCTCCCCTTCCCTCCTTCCCTCTCTCTCTCTAACTGTCCATTCATCCATCTTCCTTCTCCTCCTTCCTTCCTTTTCTCCTCCTCCTCCTGCTCCTTCTTCCCCTCTTCTTTTTTTCTTCTCTTCCTCCTCCTTCTCCTTCTTCCTCTTATATATGCCATTCCCTCTTCTCCTTCTCCTCCTCCTCCTCCTCCTCCTACTTCTACTCCTCCCTCACAGACACCAATCCTCTTCCTCTTCTTCCTTCCTCCTCCTCCTCTTCCTCCTCCTCCTCCTTCTCGCTCCATCACTCCCTTTGGCCCGTAATGGTGTAAGAGAACTGATAATCTGTTATTAATGGAACACAGGACACGTGACCTCCTCCTCCTCCTCCTCCTCCTCCTCCTCCAACCCCTCCTCCTACTCCTACTCCTCGTCCTCCCCAGTAGACACCAACATACCCCTTCTTCGACCTCTCCCTTCTTGTTCCTCCTCCTCCTCCTCCTCCTCCTCCTCCTTCTCCTCCTCCTCCTCCTTCTCCTCCTCCTCCTTCTACTCCTCCTCCTCCTCCTCCTCCTACTCCTCCTCCTCCTCCTCCTCCTCCTCCTCCTCCTCCACCTCCACCTCCTCCTAGTCCTTTACACCTTGTCACTGTCTTTATGCAGGAGGAGGAGGAGGAGGAGGAAGAAGAAGAAGAAAAAGAAGAAGAAGAAGAAAAAGAAGAAGAAGAAGAAGAAGAGAAGGATAAAAATATCTATTAAGAAAACTCATTCAAAAAACACAGAAGGAAGAGAATAAAGAAGAGAAAGAGGAGGAGGAGGAAGAGGAGAAAGAGAAAGAGAAAAAGGAAAATGAGATATATATTTTTTTCTAATACAAAGGAAAGGAAGGAAAAAAGAGAATGAAGAGAAAAAAAGAAAAACAAAACAAAAAGAAAACAGATTGTATAAGAGAGAGAGAGAGAGAGAGAGAGAGAGAGTAAAAGAAGCATTACCTCAGAGTTGAGCAAATAAGAAAAAACATAATTGTCTGCGGAGGAGGAGGAGGAGGAGGAAAGGGAAGAGGAATGAGGGAAGGGTTGTATTAAGGAAAAGTATTGATATTGCTAGGGGAAGAGGAGGAGGAGGAGGAGGAAGAGGAGGAGGAGGAGGAGGAAGAGAGGAGCAAGCGAGTAGGAATGAAAGATTGTGATGGTGGTAATGGTGGAGGAGGAGGAGGAGGAGGAGGGAAGAAGAGGGGGAGGAGAAGAGAATGATGATTTAGAGAACGAGTAGAAAGAAGCGGAGGAGGAAGAGGAGGAGGAAAAGTAAAATGAAAAGTAATAGGAAAATAAGAAGAGGAGAAGAAGGAGGAGGAGGAGGAGGAAAAGTAGAATGAAAAGTAATAGCAAAAAAAAAAAGAAGGAAGAGGAAGAGGAGGAGGAGGAGGAGAAGGAAAGGAAGACTCGTTTAACATTCTTAGTACTCGAGTACTTTTATTACACAGAGAGAGAGAAGATGAGAAGCGCCTGAGATTGAGATAACTAGTAGGGTCTCTCTCTCTCTCTCTCTCTCTCTCTCTCTCTCTCTCTCTCTCTCTCTCTCTCTCTCTCTCTCTCTCTCTCTCTCTCTCTCTCTCTCTCTCTCTCTCTCTTTTTCAACCTTATTTCTTCTTTTTTTTAATTTTCATCTTCTTTTCTCCTCCTCCTCCTCCTCCTCCTCCTCCTCCTCTTTTTTCCTTCTTCCTCTCTTCCTCCTCTTCCTCGTCCTCTTTTTCATCGTTATTTATCTTATTCTTATTCTCATTAATCCTCTCTATCTATTTATCTATCTATTTATCTATCTATCTATCTATCTATCTACTATATCTCATTCCAGCTAAATCTCATCTCGTCTACTTTAGGTTCAAGGAAGGGAAAGGCGATTCGAATTGCCTAACCTAATCCTCTTACCCTGTGATCTCTTTCTTCCTTCCCGTCTTTTTTATAGTACAGAAGACAAATGACGTTCTCGTATACTCGTGATGTCTAAGAAGATCAAATTGCCTAAGCTTTTTTTATATTCTCTAGTTGGTTTTCTTTTGGGGAGATTGCGAAGAAGCGGATATTTTTAGGGTTTCTGATAGTTGTTGTTTTCTTCAACTGTCTTCTTTTTCTTCATTTCGTACTGCTTGTCTGTGTATGTGTGTGTGTGTGTGTGTGTGTGTGTGTGTGTGTGTGTGTGTGTGTGTGTGTGTGTGTGTGTGTGTGTGTATCTGTATTTATCCTCTGTCTCTATTTCCTTTTCTTTTTGGGGATAATGTGAGGAAACATATTTTTAGGCCTTATGATAGTCGTTTTCTACTTTCTTTCCTTCTTTTTGTACTTCGAGAAAACACTTATTATAGTCCGACCCACACTGCAGTACGCTTGGGTGGGTCCCGAACCTCTTTACAGCTCTGCCACATCAACCCCAGTACATCACTTCCTTCATAAGCCATCTACGCACTATTCAAAATTATGCATCAAAAATTCTGTATACATTAGATAAGATTTGGCAGCGCTAAGACCAAGGACCCCTCGAGCGTCACTCCCAACCAGACTTCGTAGCTGAGTCTGACTATAGTTTGCCTTTACGAATGTCTATGTTTGTGTATTAAGTCTTTACCCGCTACTTCGATGCTTATGTAATGGGGTAGAGACGTCACAGTTTGCCCCCAGCGTCTCTCTTGTACAGCTGTCGGTGCAAGTTTCCGAAATGTCACAAACTTATCGCTAATTAATTCAGAGGACGTGTGTTGGAGGGCTGGCCGTCTGGCTGTCTGGCTTAGTGACTGGTTGACTGGCGAGAAGGTATGACTGACTAACTGACTGACCAAATGAGTGATATAACTTGACTTACATACTTAATGGCTTAACGAATGGCTGGTTGACTGACAAGGAGGCCTGACTAAACCAACTGACCGACTGACTGATACTGTTCATAAGTTGTAGAAACAGAAGCAACAGAAACTCTTGACCCTTTTCCAGCTTGTCATCTCTATCTCTCGTAACCCGCCATCTCTCCTATCCTCTCCTCTCCTATCCTAATACCTCTCTTTTCCCATCCTTTCCTACCCTTCCATCTCCTTTTCCAAGCCTATTATTTCTCCTTTCCCATCCTCTCCTAGCTTTCCATTCCTTCTTTCCCATCCTTTTCTACCCTTCCATCTCCTCTTTTCCCTTTCATCTCCTTTTCCAAGCCTATTATTTCTCCTTTCCCATCCTCTCCTAGTCTTCCATTCCTTCTTTCCCATCCTTTCCTAGCCTTCCATCTCCTCTTTCCCCTTCCATCTCCTTTTCTAAGTCTATTATTTCTCCTTTCCCATCCTCTCCTAGTCTTCCATTCCTTCTTTCCCATCCTTTCCTAGCCTTCCATCTCCTCTTTCCCCTTCCATCTCCTTTTCTAAGTCTATTATTTCTCCTTTCCCAGCCTCTCCTAACCTAATATCACTCCTTTCCCAGCATCTATACATAACCTGCCTCTATTTCTCCTTTCCGACCCTCTCCTAGTCTCCCACTCCTTCTTTCCCATCCTTCCCTAGCCTACCATCTTTCCTATTCCCTTATATCTTCCTTTCCAGACTCTCCTAACCTAATATCTCTCCTTTGCAATTCCATCTCCTTTCTCAACCTACTAATTTTCCTTTCCCATCTCCTATTATCCTACCATTTCTCCTTTCCCACCCTTCCATCCCTCCTATCCCATTCTCCAGCACATCCCTGTCCCTTCTGGCGCGTCCTCATTCCGTTCGTTAGTGGCGGCAGGCGTGGCCGTCACATTACGTGCATTACGGTGGACGCGAGGTGCTTAGCGGGCCGTAATATCCCGGAGTGTTGCGCGACAGTTTATTACATTCCTTGCCCGCCGCCGCCGCCCGCTGCCCGAGTCATGCTGGCGGGAGGCCGACGCGCGCTGCCTCTCTCTCTCCTCTCCCTCTCTCTCTCTCTCCTCCTCCTCCTCCTCGTTATTGCGGATTCTTAGCTCCATTATTACCCCGCGATTTGCTCCTTCTCCTCCTCTTCCTCCTCCTCATTCTCTTCGTTCTTGTTCTTCTCTTCCTGGTTAGCTCTTGTTCTTCTCATCTTGCTCCTCCTCGTCGTCGTCGTCCTCCTCCTCCTCCTCCTCCTCCTCTTATCTTCTTTCTTCTCCTCCTTGTCCTTGATCTATTTATTTCTCCTTGTCCCTTTCCTCTTCCTCCTCCTCTCTTCCTCTTTTTCAACATTATTTCTTGTTATTATTGTTATTGTTCTTAGTATTTGTCTTTTCTTCTTCCTCCTCCTTGTCCTCTTTTTCTTCATCTCTCTCTCTCTCTCTCTCTCTCTCTCTCTCTCTCTCTCTCTCTCTCTCTCTCTCTCTCTCTCTCTCTCTCTCTCTCTCTCTCTCTCTCTCTCTCTCTCTCTCTCTCTCTCTCTCTCTCTCTCTCTCTCTCTCTCTCTCTCTCTCTCTCTCTCTCTCTCTCTCTCTCTCTCTCTCTCTCTCTCTCTCTCTCTCTCTCTCTCTCTCTCTCTCTCTCTCTCTCTCTCTCTCTCTCTCTCTCTCTCTCTCTCTCTCTCTCTCTCTCTCTCTCTCTCTCTCTCTCTCTCTCTCTCTCTCTCTCTCTCTCTCTCTCTCTCTCTCTCTCTCTCTCTCTCTCTCTCTCTCTCTCTCTCTCTCTCTCTCTCTCTCTCTCTCTCTCTCTCTCTCTCTCTCTCTCTCTCTCTCTCTCTCTCTCTCTCTCTCTCTCTCTCTCTCTCTCTCTCTCTCTCTCTCTCTCTCTCTCTCTCTCTCTCTCTCTCTCTCTCTCTCTCTCTCTCTCTCTCTCTCTCTCTCTCTCTCTCTCTCTCTCTCTCTCTCTCTCTCTCTCTCTCTCTCTCTCTCTCTCTCTCTCTCTCTCTCTCTCTCTCTCTCTCTCTCTCTCTCTCTCTCTCTCTCTCTCTCTCTCTCTCTCTCTCTCTCTCTCTCTCTCTCTCTCTCTCTCTCTCTCTCTCTCTCTCTCTCTCTCTCTCTCTCTCGTCGTGGTATTAAATCCGCTATGTGCCGATTCCTCCTCGCCCGCGGTTGGGTTCCGATCGCATTCGTCTGTTATTAATTAGCACCGAAATACGTCCCTCTGTGGTGTGTGTTGTGGCGTCTATAATATTTTAACTTTGTCCAGTCCCTATTACTTATACTTCCCATTCCTACATTTCCTTCCCTTACCTTGCCTTATCTCCCTTTCCCAGTAAATATGTTTGTTATTCCAATAATTACTTCCTCGATTCCTTTCTCCTGCAAATCAATCGCCTTGGACACTAAGTTTAAGTCATTCAGTCTGAGTTTAACTCCATTTGCTAAACTGGCAAAGGATTCTAAGCTTATATATAGACAGGGTTTTTTTGCTATCCTGTCATATGTTACTCGATTCCTTCCTCCTGCTAATACGCTTGGACTCTTAGTAGAATCATTTATTTAGAGTTAAATTTCATTTGCTAAACTGGTAAAGGGTTCTCAGCTTATAAACAGATACAGTGTCAAGGTTCCAGAGTTGGGTGCTGCAATCTGAAGGGATAACAAACAAGATAAATGATTTAGACACAAATTTACTTTGAAGAAAGTAATCGACCCACAACAGCCTTACAAAACACTGAAGTCTCCAACACGAAGGCTTCAGCACGCCGGACTCATCAATGATCCTTTGCACGGCTTCTTCCTCTTCTGGCGTCCTGTCCTCGGAGTGGCAGTGACGAGGCAGCACAGCTTCGTCCTTGAAGTGGTGTAGACGTGGTAGACGAGGGAGGCGCAGGAGGAGAAGGGGCGTCAGGGTCACGGCAGTAACAGGAGTCCGGGCGTGGAGAGGAGCGAGGTAAGGGCACCCAGAACAAGCCCACAGTTCTGAGGTAACCCGAGTGAGAAGCGAAGCTGGCTGGAGCAGAACCAAGTGTTAAGGGCGGGGCTCAGCAGCTGTCTGATCATTCGTCATTTCATTATAAGCTACTCGATACCTTTCTCCTGCTAATAATACGTTCTGAACCCTTAGTAGAATCATTAACTTCGAGCTCAATTCCATCTGCTATTCTGGTAAAGGGTTCTCAGGTTTAAATTGGATACATAACAGCGTCATCCAGTCTCCCATTTACCTTTATGTGGGTTCTAATCACTTAAGTTGCAATATTCTTTCCTTGCGTAGATCCCAAGAGCTTTATTAACTACTACGAGGCTACGAGAGGCGCTGGAGATGGTTAGGATGAGGTTATTACATCAGGAAACATCGTCTTCTCTCCCTAATAGCTTGACCTCCTTCTTCCTCTTCCTCTTCCTCCTTTTTCTCGTTATTATTTTCTCCTCTTGTTTTTTTTTCTCCATAAATAGTCACCTTTTTTCTCCTCTTTTTTTCTTTCTTTTTTTTCTTGGTCTTTCTCCTAATTTTCTCTTCCTTCTCCTCTTCCTTTTCTTCTTTCTCTTCGTCCCCGTCTTCGTGTTACCAATATAATTTTACCCTCCTCCTCCTCCTCCTTTCTTTCCTCTATATAAGTTAAAAAGCAAAAAGTGAAGCTAAGAATGAAAAAGAAACAAAATGAACTATTATATCTATCTCTATATCTATCTATCTACATCTATCTATCTATTCATTATCCATCTATTCACTGTATCATTTTTCCTTTTTTTTATATTCCTTCATCAATCTCTATATAAGGACCAAAAATATAAATAAGAACAAAACCCCAAAGAAAAAGAGGAAAAAAGATTAACCATTTATCCACGTAGCTACTCCAAGACTCGCGGGTTCAAGGCTGTCAGTTCGCGGATGTTCGAGTCCCGGGAAGCTAAAGTAACACGCTCGAGGGAGGAGAGGGAGGGGGCTGCTGATCCTCCTCTTGCTCAGGCCTGGGAATAATCCAGACACGTTCGTACCAGCGTCCTGTACATCTATTTCGAACTAGCAGAGACACGGCAGCTGGTGGGCGTTCTCTCTCTCTCTTTCCCTCTCTCCCCCTCTCTCTATATCTCCCTCTCCCTCTCCCTCCCTCTCTCTCTCTCCGTCTATCTCATATTCTTAAACATTTCGGCGCCCAAGTTCACATATTCGACAAGGCTTTCGTATATAGGAGTTTCGGGCATTTCCAGGGATAGTCTTATGACCCTGCTGGTAGTCTGACCCGTCCTTTTCGGCGCCCAAGTTCACATATTCGACAAGGCTTTCATATATAGTAGTTTCGGGCATTTCCAGGGGTAGTTTTATGACCCTGATGGTAGTCTGACCCTTCCTCTGTACTGTGAACCTATAAGGACACTCGATAAAACCCGACTGATCTCCTTTTTGACCTTTGGAAATAGTTGGCAAGGCTTTCGTAGGAGTTTGAGGCATTTCCAGGGGTAGTTGTATGGCCCTGGAGCTAGTTTGACGCTTCTTCTGTGCCATGAACCTTTAAGTCACTCACTAGAACTCGATTCATCTCCTTTTTAGACTCTGGAAATAGGTTATGTGAGGGGAAGAAACGTCTGTGAGAATACCGAATCGAACTCCCTCTCTCACATAATTGATATTTCCAGAGGTAGTTTGATCCTTCCTCTGCACCTTGAACCTATAAAAGCATTCTCTAGAACCCGAATGGTCCCCTTTTTGGCCTTGGGAAATAGTGGATGGGAGAAATGGTTGATGTGAGAGTCGGGTGGGAGCGTCTGAGAACAACCGACCAGCCCCTCTCTCTCTCTCGCGTGCTCAGGGGAGGGTAAAGCCAACACACACGGGATGCCTCGCGCGGAGTGTTCAATACAGAGGCAGACGCAATATCGTAATGTTCCGCGCCTCGCATTATACTTGCTAAGCGTGTGCGTGTGTGTGCCCGACCCGCCGTCCGCGACACTGCCCCGCCCGCTGACAAACTGCCGGCAATTGAGGACATCTTGGCGCAGGTATCAAGGTATATCGGTGCCCCTCGAGTCGTGCCCCAGCGCCGCCCACTTTTATGTCTTGTCTGACTAACTGACTGACTAGCTAGATGAACAGAAAGATAAATATATGACTGGCTGACTGACAGGATTGATAAAGGAATGACTGACTGACTGACTGACTAGCTAGATGAACAGAAAGAGAAATGTATGACTGGCTGACTGACAGGATTGATAAAGGAATGACTGACTGACTGACTGACAAACTAGATGAATTGAAAGAGAAATGTATGACTGGCTGACTGACTTGACTGATAAAGGAATGACTGACTGACTAACTGACTGACTAACTAGATGAATTGAAAGAGAAATATATGACTGGCTGACTGACTGGACTGATAAAGGAATGACTGACTGGCTGGCTTACTGAATGCCTGACTGACTGACTGGATAGACGGATAGAGAAACATTTAACTGACTTACTGACAGGGCTGATAGAGGAAGGAATGGCTGAATAACTGGCTGAATAACTGACTGGCTGGTTCGCTGGAAAGTGGAAATGCATGGTCGGTTTCGCATTACAAGCAGAGGTCAAGAGTGGCTTATGCAGGCTAGAACGAGATGCTTATAGTCTCGTGTTCTCCGTTTCTGCGCTATTTATAACCCTCCTACTCGCTATGCTACGTGTGTGTGTTCCCTTGCGCTGTATAGAGAGAAAGCAGCGGCGATATCCAGTGCTACCCATGACCCGTATCCTCAAGCGTTTCAGGGCCCACACACCTAAATTTGGCTTTCGTAGAGGCTGGTTTGGTTACTTCCATGGGTAGTTTTATGAGCGTAGTGATGGTTTGATAAGACTTCTGCACCGTGAATGTTAAAACCTCTGAGAATACGAGCTGTCAATTTTTCCTTTCAGTTTCTCAGCCAGGAAGTCAGCCAGCAAGTTATTCAGCCTGTTATTTTAGCCAGTCAGTCAGCCAGGCAGCCAGTTAGTCGGCACTCCCAAAGTCAGTCAGTAAGTCAGACAGTCAGTTCCAGCGATCAGTCACTCAGCCAGTCAGTCATTCAGCCATCTCAGAGCAAGACAGTCATCCAGTCAGCCCAATCAGTCAGTCAGTCATTCAGTCAGCTTGAAAATCAGCCAGCCAGTCAGTCAGTCAGCCACTCAACCACCCCTCCTCAGTCACCCAGTCAGTCAGTCAGTCAGTCAGTCAGCCAGTCGCCCCATCCACATTCAGTCAGTCAGCTCTCCAACAGTAAGCCAGTCACCCAGTTAGTCAACCAGTCACCCAATCACCTTTCCGTAGCAAACCATTCACTCCAGTCAGTCAGTCACCCAGTCAGTCAGTAAGTCAGTCTTTGTCCCACCCTCAAACCTCGACTCAGTGATGTGTTCGTGAGCTCTCGGAATGGAGTCGCGGAGGCAAAGACCGAAACTACAAGGCAGGAACCACGAGACGGGGCGGCGAGGGAAGAGGAACGAGAGGGAGGCATGGAAGGCCGAAGATTAGAGAGAGAGATAGAGAGAGAGAGAGAGAGAGAGAGAGAGAGAGAGAGAGAGAGAGAGAGAGAGAGAGAGAGAGAGAGAGAGAGAGAGAGCATAGATCCTCATGCCGTCTTCAAAACAATATTTCTCAAAGTGTTTCAGATAAAAGTGATTCGCTCGCTTTAAAATGTTTTAGCCCGAAGCTGACACGCAGGCACATGACACGAAAGAGAGAGAGAGAGAGAGAGAGAGAGAGAGAGAGAAACAAATGAAAGAAAGGAAGAAAAAGAGAGAAAAAAAGAAAGGAGAGAGAATGGAAGGAAGGAAGAAAGAAATATAGATAGAGAGAAGGAAAAAGTAAGAAAGAAGGAGAAAAATGAGAGAGAGAGAGAGAGAGAGAGAGAGAGAGAGAGAGAGAGAGAGAGTACCCACAGTGCAACGCTCTCTCTCTCTCTCTTTCCCCACCTCCCACGCAACCCCCCCTCCCTCCCTCCCTCCCTGCCTTTGTATAATAAGAACTATTTTCGTTTTTAAGTCAAAAGAATTTTCCCGACATTAAACAGAACTGACAACAAAGGCAAGCACAAAACTTCTTGGCCTGGGGAGTTTCTTTTGCAACCCCGCCCGCCTACGTGATGTTGTTAATAGTAGTAGTAGTAGTAGTAGTAGTAGTAGTAGTAGTGTGTGGGTGGGTGGGTGATATTAGACAGGAAGAAATTGATGATAGAAAAAAAAGACAAAACGAATGAGAGAGAGAGAGAGAGAGAGAGAGAGAGAGAGAGAGAGAGAGAGAGAGACGAAGGGGAAAGAGAATTAGAGAAAAAATAAAGAAAATGTAATCGTGAAACAAAGACCCGGCGAAGAAAGAGAGAAAGAAAGAAAGAAAGATAAATAAAGATAGAGAAATTAAGATATAGAGAGAAAATATAGATAGAGAAAGAATGAGAGAGAGAAATGTAAAGAGAAAGAAAGATAGAGAAAAAGAACGATAGATAGAGATAGATAGAAAGCAAGAGAGAGATCCCACCCACCACCACCACCACCACTGCCGCCGCTACGAATATTTATCACAAGACAACGTACGAGAGCTTGGAGAGGGAGCGATGGAGAGACAGGAAGTGGATAAGGGCCGCAAGGGAAGACTGATGGACGCGAGGGAGATGAAGGATGGGCAGCGAGGGAGCAGCTGTGCATATGACGGGAATGACTGATCAGTGAGCGATGGCAGCGAGGGAGAGGGAGAGAGAGAGAGAGGAGAGGAGAGAGTGAGTGAGTGAGTGCGTGAGGGTCAGACACGGAAGGGGAGACGAAAAAAGAAGGAAATAAGGAGTGAGAGCGACAGGGTATATGGATCGAAGAGCTGCTGCGTCGAGAAAGAAAATGGGAGGAGGTTGAAGTGAGGAAAGAATAGAGGAGTTGAAGTCGTAGGAAAGACGCGAGAGAGAGGAGAAAAAGAGGAGATAGAGTGAGAGCGACAGGGTATATGGATCGAAGAGCTCCTCCCTGCTGCCTCCTCGAGAAAGAAAATGGGAGGAGGTTGAAGTGAGGAAAGAAAGAATGAGTTGAAGTCGTAGGAAAGACGCGAGAGAGAGGAGAAAAAGAGGAGATAGAGTGAGAGCGACAGGGTATATGAATCGAAGAGCTCCTCCCTGCTGCCTCCTCGAGAAAGAAAATGGGAGAAGGTTGAAGTGAGGAAAAAGAGAAAGAGTTGAAGTCGTAGGAAAGACGCGAGAGAGAGGAAACAAGAAGGAAAGAAAGAGTGGAGTTGCTGCCTGCCTGTTTGTCATACTGCCGTGATATAGAAAATGGGAGAAGGTGAAGAAGAAAGGAAAGAAAGACTGAGTTGAAGTCGTAGGAAGGATGTCAATGTGTTTTTTCTGTCTCCTTGTAAGATTTATTTTTCTCCTCCTTCTCTTTGTAATACCCAGTCACCCAGTCAGTCAGTCTCTCAGAAAGCATACACCCTCCCATCCCCCCCCCCCCCACACACACACACACATACACACACACACGCACGCACACACTAACTTTGCCGTCCGTAGGAACTTGCCAACGCAAAACTTGGAAACCGTGAAGGAGATGGTGACGATTTGTTGTTGTAGTTGTTGAGAGAGAGAGAGAGAGAGAGAGAGAGAGTTTATGAGGGGGAGAAAAGGGGCCATTGCGTCTCCTTAACTTTGCATAATATTCCCGTTCGTTCTTATATAGAGATGAATTTTTCCCTCCCTGATACTAACCCACGGGAAAAAAAGGAAAAAAATAAATGAAAAAATAACCAATAATAATAATAATAATAATAATAATAATAATAATAATAATAATAATAATAATAATAATAATATATAATAATAGAAAAAATTATTACCGACTTTTTGTTCTTCGTATACAATAGAGAGAGAGAGAGAGAGAGATATATAGAGAGAGAGAGAGAGAGAGAGAGAGAGAGAGAGAGAGAGAGAGAGAGAGAGAGAGAGAGAGAGAGAGAGAGAGAGAGACAGACCAATCGAGCTATAGAGACTGGAGTAGCTCAGCAGATCAAGAAATAAAGAAAAAAAAATATTGAGAGCTCGTCATCTTGGCCGCCGTTTGAAGCAGCCAGGTCTTTTCCGCGGACCATTAGACAGATTTCTCAAGGGGGGAGCCAAGGACGAATTACCGAGGCAAACTATTTTAATATCATGTCGTTTTTCAAGGCAGAGGAAAGAGAAGAGAAAAGGAGAAGGAGGAGAAAGAGGTTACATGGTGCGTGGGAGAAAGAGAGAGAGAGGGGGGGAGGTAGGAAAGGAGAGAGACACGAAATCCTGGTTCTGGTCCTACGTTTTCGGGGGAGGAGGAGGAGGAGGAGGAGGAAGAGGAGGAGGAAGCAGCATGTTCTAAGATGCATGGAAGAGAGAGAGAGAGAGAGAGAGAGAGAGAGAGAGAGAGTCATTCAATCACATAATCCTGATTGAGATATAAACATAATCTGTTAGTTCACCATTCTCTCCCATATATAAAGTAATAATCCGTTTTTTTTGTGAGAGAGGGAGGTAAAAAGAGGAAGAACTTATAAAACCCGAAATAAAAGCGAATCAAACTACAATTATAAGTATTTTTATGTTAGTTTGAAGGGAGAGAGAGAGAGAGAGAGAGAGAGAGAGAGAGAAAGCAGGAGTGAGCAGTTATATAGTTTAGGCATGTCAATTATTGTTCTCGTGTTTGAAGTTCCTCCTGTGCAAGCCTTTTTATAATCAAGTTTATAGATAGAAGAGGAGGAGGAAAATTGGTGAAGGAGCAGTAAGGGGTATTCTCCGACGCTTCCACCCCTCACACATCAGCTATTTCCAGAGGCCGAAAAGGAGATAAATCGGGTTTATATGAGTGTTTTTCCAAGTTCACGGTACAGAAGAAGGGTCAAACTACCACCAGGGGCCATGAAGGTACCTCTGGAAATGACCCAAACTCCTACGAAAGGGATGGTTGTATGGTATAGGTTCGTCAATTATTTTTATGTGCGAAAGTCTTCCTTCTCCGTGGGCAGGTATAGATTGAAGGTAGAATAGGAAGAGGAAGAATAGAGAAGAAACATAAGTACGGGGAAGATAAATGCAATAGGAGTGTATAGGTATATGGTTGTTACAGGTTCGTCAATTATTCTGATGTTCCAAGCACCTCTCTTGCCTATTCTCCCTCCTCTTAACCATCTCCCTCTCGTGCATCCTCCTTAACCCTCTCTCCCCTTCCCCATTCTCCTCCCTCTCCCCTTCCCTCTCCATCTCCCTCCCCCCTCCGGTACCGGCCGCTGCATCCTTTCCTTCTCTCGCTGTCTCTCGTGACGTCCAGACCTCCATCATCAGGCCACTCGCTCCGCCCTTCACTTGGCTGGCCATTCCCGAGTGAGTCGTGTAAATAGACGTTCCAATATGTCACTTCTGAGTAGGTAGGACGTGTTATTTCCCTGTGCAGGTTTTGTATGGATTAGATAATGATGTAGTGTGAAGTGGTATTTGGCTAATCCGATCGCTCGTTCCGCCATTCAAGTTACGTCATTCCTTTGTGTAGTGACTATATAACCATTCCAGGATGTCATTTCCGAGTAGATTGCAGTTATTATTTTCTTTGCAGGGTTTGTATGGGGTAGATATAATGATGTAGTGTGGAGTCGCTCTCGCTTATCATATCACTCGTTCGGTCTTTCACCAGGTTAGCTAATCTTGTGTCGTAGTAAAGCAGTCATTCCAGCATGTCACTCCATTCAGGTACTGGTAAAGTTCAGGACGTATGACTTTTATTTCCTTGTTCAGTTGCTGTATGATGGTTAGGTAATGATTTCGTATGGAAGTGGTGTTATAAGCTCGTTAGGATGGATGGGAAGGGAAGAAAAGGTGACAATAGAAGGAAAGGGAAGAAATGGTAGAAAAGGAAAGGGAAGTTAAAGCAAAGATGGTTAGGATGGATGAGAAGAAAAGGAAAGGTCGCAATAGAAGGAAAGGGAAAGAAATGAAAGGAAGAAATGGTGGCAATAGAAGGAAAGGGAAGAAATGGTAGAAAAGGAAAGGGAAGTAAAAGCAAAGATGGTTAGGATGGAAGGGAAGAAAAGGAAAGGTCGCAATAGAAGGAAAGGGAAAGAAATGAAAGGAAGAAATGGTGGCAATAGAAGGAAAGGGAAAGAAAGGAAGGGAAGAAATGGTGGAAAAGGAAAGAGAAGTAAAAACAAAGGTGGAAATCAGACTTCCCAAACCGAGATTCGAACCAAGACCCGCAGATTCATAGGTAGGCACTGGAACCACTGCACCAAGGAGACTGAAGGGAGATAAAAGCAATAAAAGAATGTAGGAGGAATGGACACACACCAGAAAAGGGAAGGCAGCCAGCGGGACATAAACAAATACTTAACCAGATTCTACCCGACCGTACGGGGAGCGAAACGAGACCCCGGGGGCGTCCATAATTTGTTTACGGGCGAGGTACAATCTTCCGCTACGAATGTAAACCTGGTTAGAGAGAGAGAGAGAGAGAGAGAGAGAGATGGGTGTTGTATTAGCGTTGGTTAGATCGGTACGAGAGAGAGAGAGAGAGAGAGAGAGAGAATTTAGATGGTAAAGTTGAGATTGGTGGTTGTATTAGCGCTGGATTACGTCTCTCTCTCTCTCTCTCTCACTCTCTCTCTCTCTCTCTCTGAAAAAGTTAAATTCGTCAAAAACTAAAAAAAAAAAAATCCTTCCTTGAGAATATTACTTCCCGATATTCCTGATTTATTACACTTTTTACCCCAAACTGATCGATATTACGAGAGAGAGAGAGAGAGAGAGAGAGAGAGAGTGTACTAAAAACTAGGCCTATATACCAAACCCGAATCACTTAGTAAGGAAATATAGACGTCGTGGAGAGACAAAGAAAGTGATAAATAGGCATAAATAGAGAGATAAATGGGAGGAAAGGAGGGAGGATGGAGAAGAAGGGTTGCATAATATAGTGAGGGAGATAATATATGGGAGGAAGAGGACGCAAGGAGGGAGGGAATAGTGAGAGGCTGAAGGGTTTTTATGGGAGATCTGGAGAGGAGGAGGAAACGGAGGAAGAGAATAGAGATATGAATGAGGGCGAGGAGGAGGAGGTGTGGCCGAAGTAATGGTAGTAATATTAATCATACTGTCTGGTAGGTATTAATGGTGACTAATGTTGTATTTCTCCAACAGGGCAACGAGGTGACTCCAGGCTGACCTACGTATAAGACGAGAGTAGATGAGGAGAGGAGGAGGAGAGCAGACAGAAGAGAAGGAATAGAAACAGAAGAACCAAGGAAGAGGTAAAGAAGAGCCGAGATAGAAGAGAAGGAAGAAAAATAGGTCCCCAAGTAGACGAAATTTGAAAAAGGAAGAGGAAAGAAAGATGAGGAGGAGAGCTGAGATGGAAAAACAGAAACAAGAAGAACCAAAGAAGAGGGAGACATTTCCCTTCACCCACCTTATCATGGGATTAAGAAGACTCAGCTGTACCAAGAGACCTTTATTATAGCAGCAACAACAACAGTAGCAGTAGTAATATATATAGTAGTAGTAATAGGAGTGGTAGTAGCAGTCATACACTTTACACATTATGTGATTGATATTCTCTCTCTCTCTCTCTCTCTCTCTCTCTCTCTCTCTCTCTCTCTCTCTCTCTCTCTCTCTCTCTCTCTCTCTCTCTCTCTCTCACACAGGATGTCACCCCACAGTATGTTTACAAACCCCACAGCCACATAGTCAAAATTTTCCAATACAAATCCTGCCTGATCTCACTATGTATAAATACCTATGTATGATTAATGGTGTATCAATAAATGACTTCCATATATACATTATACCTTTCAATATCCTACTGACACAGACGATGTACTTGTAGTCTATTCAATAAGAAAATAAGCATTGCAATCTTGACTGGGTGAAGTGCCAGCCAATCACTATTATGGAATCTTTCACAACTCAAAATAAAGGGAACTAGGGTGAAGCATACAGCAGGAGGCGAGTTGCTTGTCACCTGCCAACGCCACTCCCGTCAGTCAACCCGGGCAAGCCTCCACACACCTGCCCTTCCCGTTCCAAGACCCTCCAAGGATTAATCAACTTGTCCTAGCCGTGAGTTACACGGGCAGCCCCCTTGGTCTCCACTCAGGGTTGTTTCGACATCTGGGAAGCATGCCATGTACCCATATAGCATGCCACAATACAGGAGACCGAGGGGACGCCCACAGAATTCGTAGCTTGAGCAAGCCGATAGATCTTGCCTTGAGGTACTTCAGATGAGAAGGGGCCTGCATGGAGACTTGCCCAGAAGGACCCCTGGACTTGGCGTTGTAGGGTGGGCGAGGCGGCAAGCCCCCCCACTGATTGAATGACTGAATACAGGTAAAATCATAAATTATAACTTATGGATGGAAGCTAGCTGGCTGGCCTCAACTAGATAAAAGACCCACTTCCAAGACTGTTGTGAACTTTGTCTTCCTCATCTTCATCTTCTGGGCTACTTTCTGACTGCAAAGTTCCTTGATCCTTCTTTGCAGGGTTTCCTCGGACTATGTAAGACTCGTCTGTGAATCTAAGGTTGTTACGGTACACATATATACACGCATATAGATAAATATATACACACACACCCTCCCCCTATAAACACTACACCTAAGGCACAAAAAATGTAATATTACAAGACCATGTTCCTCGAGTTCCCCCTGACACTCCCCCAGGCTCAGGAATACCTTCTATTATAAATACAGAGGACAGACAACCATGGCTGGGTAAAGTTAGTGACTGGGGACTTGAACTTCCCATTTACCAAGTCAACAAAACGTATGAACAATGCCTACTAGACGCTGCTCCGACAAAAGAAAACGAACAAGAGGGCAAAAGAGAGGTAGTAATTCATGAGTTAAAAGTAAAGGGCATTAATCAAAGTCTCATAATGAAATAGAAAACAATACTTTATCCTTAAACATTTGTATAAAAACTCTACGAAAAGAGGTACAAATATTATGCAACATTCTCATGATTGGAGGCTTTTTACAAATGCCTCAGAGGAAGGAATCCACAAGTCATACACTTCACAAAGCATCGAGAGAACCTTGTGACCGACGTTCCATAAAAGATCTGCAACTACTGATTAAAATGAAGAGGAGGAAGGTAAGTATTGGCTCAGCAAGGAACACATTACTCCTACAGCATAAAATAAATGAGAAAAACCACCTGAAAAAAAAAACTATTAGCTACCTAAGTAACAAAACATTTTAAGCTTTTCATCAAGGAACAGCTTTAAAAAAATGAGAAATAAAAAATGAAAATAAAAATGAAGTTGCTATCAACCTAAGTAAAAAAATCAGCTTTTCTCACCTAACAGACAGTCCGTAAAAAAGAAAAAATGTTATGGTGATGAAATGAAAACGCTTATGATGTCCAGCTTAAATCAACAAAGGATACTATATACAGGGTTAAATATTATGCTTCTTTGTTAAGCCTGAAGCCGCCCTTCGGAATAACCTAACCCTAAGCTATACAAAGGTAACTAACGGAGTGATTGGCAGTATATACAAATAGGTTAATACATCATTGCCAAGAGATATATACATGTATTTATAAGATCCAGCCTGAGGAACCTAATTATTATTGTACTTGTTGATTCATTACCTTACTGTAAAAAAATGTAGAGGACTCAAACAAAATTAGTCAGCCATTTTGAGCCAAGTAGTGAGGCATCTTGAATCTGCTTAATATGAAAGTTAGGTAATTCAGGGACAAACTGGATATTATTAGACTTATTAGCTACTGTGACCCTTGATGTGAAACGTGAAATCCAAGGAATGACGAAGAATGCACGAAAGGAAGATTAAAAGGTGTACAGAAGTGGATTATTGGAATACAAAGGAGGAAATAATAAAAAACAAGGTGCATAAAAAATTTAAACTAAAATAAATCACTTGTGTACGACTAAGGGAATGATAAGAACACACACGTTTGGCCAAGCATGCGTGACGGAGTTCAGTAAAAAAATGTAAGTCTACGTATTAAAAAGGTTATCAATAGCGGGTTCTAATGAAGGAAGTGAATGCTCCCTTAAAAGTATGAAATAAAAGCATAAAAAATCAGAGCCAGTGAATGAAATGTGGTAACTCAAACCTTAAAACGACAATTAATCGGAATTATCGCCACACCTTGACTGGGAGGAAACATATTTAAATTAAAGCTGAATTATTACACTTTTACTGCTGTGCTTAACGATAATTGAGAAAAAAAACAGCCCAGGTTCTTGCAGGGGAGACATAACAAGCACCAGGAAGATGTTTTTTTCCAACAACCAAAAGCAAAAGACTTGTTCAAACATATCCTGCTCCCAACACCAACGCCACCACCACTTTAGTTCTAAGGAAAAAGGCAGGCTAGGAATGTTTCTAAGGGCGGGAGCATATACAAGCAGCAGTTTAACATTCAGGGAGGTCTAGTGTTATGTAGCTCCAGTGAATATTTAAGGGAAGACTGTATTGACTTTCATGACTGGGTAGAATGCATACCAACCAGCTCCTCACCTCTGAAGAGACTCAGAAGAGGACGCTAATTATCAAGGAGGTTAATAATCAAGGTCAGTCAAAATGTTCTGGAGTATGAAGTGGAATATTACCCTTCTCCTAACTGAGTGGCATGCAAACTAGACACCTCACATCTCAAGAGACTCAGGTAAGAAAGTATCAGTTAACTCGAAATTTCTCTGGAGTGTGAAAAGGAGTATTAACTCTCTCCTGACAGGGTGGAATGTGCACCAATTGTCTCCTCACCTCTCAAGAGACTCAGATAAGAAAGCAATTAATCAGGTAACTTAAAGTCTGTTCTGGAGTATGAAGAGCAGTATTAATTCTCTGCTGTCCATTTCCTCACCGGATAAGTCTCTCAGATAAGAAAGCTAACCTTACTCCAGCGCGTAGGAGTGGCGGTGGTGGTGGTATTAGTGGCGGTCATGTTCGTACCAGGGGTCAGCTGCATCCTGGACCTGTGCGGGGACCTGAAGGCGGCGGAGAGACCTGGCGAGGCTGCGGTGATGTTCCTCTTGGCTCTCGTCTGCGTCCTTGAGGTGTTGAGGCGCGGGGAGCGGCGTGGGGCAGCCCGGGGGAGGGTCCTGGGCGTCCTGGGGAGTCCCTGGGGTGCCCGCCTAGGGGAGACGCGCTTGGTAGTGTTGGGTCCTGGGGTTCGGCTGATCCCGTAGATGGCGGAGCTGCGGATGTTCTCGCGACGGCTACGCAGGTGGATGGTGTTCTGTTTGGGGGGGAGAGAGGGAGGGAGGGAAGGAGGGAGAGGTGCATAGGGTTAACAGTATTATTTATTTGTTTGGTTGGTTGGCTATTTATGCTATGGTGAAAAGTGTATTTTATCATTTATTTAAAGTGTAGGGTAAACAGTATTACTTCTTTATATATCTGCCTTTAGTTTAGTTGATTACCTTTATGAAGTAGAGAAGTGTATGGGGTCAAAATTATTTAACTTATCCAAAACTATTTATTTATTCTAAGAGGGAGAGCACATGGGATTCATTTACTTCACTATTCCTTTGATTGTTTGTGCTACAGAGTTAAGTCAACAGTACATACTTGGATATTAGTTACTCCCATTAATCACCATCTTTTCTACACACTTTTTCCCAGTTAAAAATTGGAGTACAGAATAATAAAAAAACAAATTACACAAACCCAGTACAAAATAACAAACAGATAAACCCAGTAAGAAAAACAGGAACAGGAGGAGGAGGAGGAGACCAAAGATTTTTTTAACGTATCGCTGTGACGCCAGAATGCTTTCTTGGTGGGGTCTGGTGGTCAGCCCCAGCCCGTTGTGGTGCAGGCAAGTGTTTATAATGGCACCATCTTGCTTGGCTCATAGCATGTGGATAGTCTTTGGCCACTCGGCAATGACTGAAAAATTGCCAGCTTGTTGTCATGGTGGGCAGGACACGAACCTGCATCCTCCTGGACGTTGCATACACACTGACCTCTCAGCCACTGCCTTCCTTAACCCAGTAGCAGCGACGGGCCAAATTTGTGGCTTTACCATGTACCGGCGACGGGCCAAATTTTTGCCATGATATAAACCCCCCAAAATAGATGACGCATAAACGGATCACAAATGTGTTGGTTTGTGATAATTTTTTCTCATTTTCCTCGCTTAGAGGGGCCTTTAACCCGGTAGCAGCGACGGGCCAAATTTGTGCCATGATTTAACCCCAAAAAACTAGATGATACATAAACTGATCACAAATGCTTCAATATATATTATGAATTGGTTTGTGTGAGTGATGATTTTTTCTCATTTTTCTCACTTAGAGGGACCATTAAGAAACATGATCCCTGCTGCTACCGGGTTAAGAAACATGATCCCCGCAGCTACCAGGTTAATAATAATATAAAGATTCGAGATTCAAACCTAATGCAAAGCAAACTCTGGCATCGAGCCAAAGCAAGAGTTCTTATCCATGTCTTGAGCAATTACAGTAAGAACTGAATCAGACTCAGCAATACATACAATCAAAAAGGACTACAAGGTGCAAGATTGGCTAGGTGCAAGACTAAGGTATCTCCCTCACACCCCATCTTCCCCAAACACCAACTAAGCTTCTATCCCAGCCATTCGCTTCCCTTCTCTTCCACTACAAGACACTGACCACATTCTTCTGGGCTTCCTGGGCTGAGGAAACCGCCAATCAAAGGTATTCAGGAGGTGGGAGCACTTTGAACGCTAACAGACAGAGAAAATAGCAGTGAATCTTATTGTGATCACCACCTTGTCGGACAAAGAATATGATAAAGAAAAATTGTCGCTCAAATATAATTCACTCACGAGGAAAGAAGGGTGTGAATGTTAACGCTGACACAGAGAAAATAACAAGTGAATCTTAAACAAACATAAACAAACAAAAAACAAAACAAATTAAACAACAAAAAAAAATAAAAATACAACTTACCGAGAAGACCGAGTACGTGGAGATATCCTGGGACGCCTGCGACGAGGCCGTGCTGCCGTTCTTCTCAACAGTGTTTTGTCGCTGCGTCTTCTGGTTCTTCTCCCTCAGGATGCCTCGGCCTCCCAAGTGTTGTGGCGTCTGTGGGGAAAGGGAACAGACTTTGAAGGGCATGACCTACCCACCATTGCCAGATTATCGTCCTCAGAGCATAATATTTACCGGTTTTCGACGCCTAACTATTGCCATGTTAGCCGTTTTTGTTAGCTGTTTTTAAGTGTTTTTGTTTAAGGCGCGAACTATTTGTACTTTTTTTTTCGCTCGCCCGCTGTAATCTGCCAGCTTCTCGCCGCTTCAGGAGCAATCCGGTGTAGCAGGCTTGTTGAATCAGCACCGTTCCCATGGCAAGGAGCACCTCCTAAGCATAACCTCTACACTGACGTGCTAATAAACATCCTTTGACGAGGCTGTGCCATGGCGTTGCGACATACATTCACACATTCACATGTACATTATAAAATACACATTACAGCCAAGAAACATCAGGAATTAACTATTTTAACAATAAATATAAATGAATCTAGTTATTGGGGCCCAGGAGACAGTTAATGGGGTCGAAAATAGGCAAATATGAAAGGATGAGCAGGACAACCTGACAATGCTGGACCTATCTCTGTCTTCCTGAGTATATGTGTTTAAATGGGGGAGACACTGAGCTTGCTTGAACACTGATGCTTTGGATAGTAATTTGAGTAACTAGCAGGCAAACTTTGCTAAGTATAACTGGTGCTGTGTGTGTGTGTGTGTGTGTGTGTACGATATAAACAAGCAAACATATATAAAGGTAGTGAAGAAAAACAAGGAATAAATAAGGATAAATCATAAAATAAGGAATAAATAAAGAATAGATCAAATGTAAGAGAATTCAAATGTAAGAGTGTAGGCTGAAATGTAAGAGAAAATGACAATGGCAAGGCAAAGACAGCCATTATAAATAAAAAAATCTGCCTGCCCCACTAATCGGCTGAGGTTGGCATTATAGGCAACACCTAAAAAAAAGAACAAAAAGAACAAAAAAGAAAAGAAAAAACTTACTGTGCACATGGAGGACAGTGAGGAGGGTTCAGGGGAAGAGTTCTCCTGCACGCGGCGCTGCTTGGCCCACTTCCTGGTGCCGCTCTCCCCTGTCAGCTGCCTCTTCACGCTTCCGGTGCGAGGTCTGCTGCCCGATCGCGTCTCGTGGAGCAGTTCCTTTGTACGCACTGATTGCTGTAACCCAGAAAATACTATATTGTCCGCTTCAGAGCTCTTATTGCATGCATGTTTGGTATTTTGTTCCTTTGTATGCACTGATTGCTGTAACCCAGAAAATACTATACTGTCCTGTTTCAAGGCTTTTATTGCATGCATGTTTGGTATTTTGTTCGCCTAATCTAGCTTTTGAGGGTTCCAGTAATTGAACGGGAGTTGCCTAAAATATAAGCCATCAGCAGAGGCTTACCCGTTCCTTCTTCTCCTGCTCCCTCTGGTCATGGTAGCGGTGCCAGTGGTCCAGGATGTAGCTGGCCACCTCTTGCCCCTTCACCAAGAACGGCTGGCTATTGGCATCCTCGTACTCCTTGGCCAGATCCTCCACCTCTTTCTCCACTCGGGGCAACTCCTGCAACACAAGGTAAGGTAAGGTAAGGTGAGGTGAAGTTAGGGCAGGCAGAAGGAAGGAAAAGCAAAGTAGGAAGAAAAAGGAGCGAGAGATGAAGAGAAGATGTCAGCCCCTAAGAATATGCCAAAAGATGAGGAGCCTATACTTACAGCCTTCACCCTCCTCCTCTCCTTCTCCTCCTGCAGCAGCGCACAGCCACGGTTCCCGAAGAGCCTGTTCGGGTTGTTGGAGCGTTCCTCGAGGTCGAGATGTTTCCGCCAGAGCTAGAAAAGTAAAAGAGTTATTACACTGAGGTCGTTGGTGGTCAAAATGTCACTTGTGCCTTTCTCAAACGAAGGGGTAGTAAAGATGATGATGAAAAAGTAGAAGGAGAAGAAAAAGAAATTGATAAAGAGGAAATAGCAAAAGAAGAAACAGAAAAAGAAGAATTAGAAGAAAAAATTAGATAGAGGAAAAAACAGAGGAAATAGAAAAAGAAGAAAAATAAGATAAAGAGGAAACAAAAAAAGAAAAATTAGAAGAGGAAGAAGAACCAGCAAAAGAAGAAGACAAAGAACAACAACAACAATATACTGTGAAAATACATTAACACCAAGAAAATACACCAAAAAAATATAATAGCAAGAACATGACATTTTTCTGGGTGTTCCAAAATTCACAACACAACCAAAACCAGATTAAAGAAAAGAGCTAAAATATTTAAGGCCAACCCCCAACCCTTCCTACCTTGTGCCAGTGGTCGAGGGTGGTGAAGAGCTTCTTGTTTTCCTGGTGGTGCTTCTTCAGCCTCTCTACCTCATCCTGGTGGGCCTCAAAGACCTCCTCACTGTGTTCCTCTGAGGTGAAGAGAAAAAAGGTAAAGGCTAAGCATGTATGTAATTCAGAATGTACAGTAGACCCTATTTTTAAAGCAACAAATACCCAAGAAATTCAAGCCAAAAGGAGGTGTTATTTTAGGGAGGTTTATCTATTTGGGACTGGTGGGACTTAAAGCGTGAATATTAAGAAATGTATCATTATCATCATCATTTCGTTTAACGTCCATTTTCACTCTTCCAAAGCGGTTGGACGCTTTATGGCTCTCCTCCATTCTACTCTGTCTTCTGCCTGATGCTCATTCAATCCCATCAATGCCAAGTCTTCCTGTATACACCTCCACGTTATCCTAGGTCTAGCAACTGGTCTCCTTCCTTCTACCTCCATCTCTCCAAAACTCCCAGTACTGTATCTTCCCTTGCTCTGTGTATGTGCTTATAATATTAAAACCCCCATGTATTTTCATCACCATCACCAGTAAACTAACAAATCTACACTGAACAAGGTGGATAAATAGAATAGACAAAACATTGGCATTATCTCACTTTTTTTTACAGTGAGAGGAAAGCCAAAAAAGATCTCATGCTAGATTTACTAAGAGAAAAAAGGCATTGCACAAAAATAAAATAACCAAAACAGGACAGAGGAAGCATCAAGACAAAACATTACGTGGTAGCATTTCCACACCCTTGTTACAGTGAGAGGGAGGAAGTAAAAAACATCCCTCAACATGCAAGATTTACTACAAAAGAAGGCATTGTAATAGCAGGACCAAAACAAGATAGGGAAGAAGAGTAGACAAGAGTGGCAATATTTCACTTTACTTTTTGGAGACGGAGGAAGAAAAAGATCTCTCAACATACTAGACGGACTAAGAAAAAGGAATGGTAAAAACAATCCCACCTGCACAGTATGGGGCAAACCAAAACAAGACAGAAGTAGAGTAGACAAAACAATGGCAATATTTCACTTTACTTTTTGGAGACAGAGGAAGAAAAAGATCTCTCAACATACTAGACGGACTAAGAATAAGAATGGTAAAAACAATCCCACCAACCAAAGCAAGACCAAAGTAGAGTAGACAAAACAACAGCAATATTTCACTTTACTTTTTGGAGACGAAGAAAGAAAAAGGTCTCTCAACATACTAGACTGACTAAGAAAAAGGAATGGTAAAAACAATCCCACCTGCGCAGTATGGGGCGAACGCTTCCCTCTCACACTCCCCAATGTAGCACTTCTCCCACATCTGCTCCAGCTCTTGTCTCAGTTGGTTGATGAAGAGCTCCATGTTCTCCCTCTTGGCCTCCTCCAGTCTGTCCAACTCCATTTGTAGCTGAAAAAAAAGCAATGAAGAACAATAACTAAACTGCTTAAAATACAATACAAATGAGAATGTGAGGAGAGCAGGAGTGGGGAAGAGGTCAGTGGTGAAAGGGATAGGTCAAGTTATGTGGGGTTAAAGCAGAAATGGATAGGTCAAGTTATGGGCGTCAAAACAGAAATGGATAGGTCAAATTATGGGGGTCAAGACAGAAAGCTAGGTCAAGTTATGGAGGTCAAAACAGAGAGCTAGGTCAAGTTATGGAGGTCAAAACAGAAAGAGCTAGGTCAAGTTATGGAGGTCAAAACAGAGAGGATTAGTTAGGTTAAGTTATGGAGGTCAAAACAGAAAGCATTCCGTCAAGTTATGGAGGTCAAAAGAGAATGGGCTAGGTCAAGTTGTGGTGGTCAAAACAGAAAGGGTTAGGTCAAGTTGTGGAGGTCAAAAGAGTATGTAAGGGTTAGTTAGGTCAAGTTATGGGGGTCAAAACAGAAGGGGTTAGGTCAAGGTACACAGGATTCACCTTGAAGAGGGCGGATGGGGTGTGGCCAGCAAGCGACGCCAGGAGTCTATCCCGTTCACCTGGGTCATGGCCGAGGCGATCACTCAGCTGCCGGATCTGCTCCTGTAGCTTCATGGCGTCCCTCTTGTTGTCCTCCACCTGCAGCCATAGACAAAAAGTGAGGCTGCATCATCAACTGTAATTAGTCTACGGTACTACTTCACCATTCCTTCCCTGGCAAAGGTTTATCTAAGGTCATACTCTTGAACATTTCACCTCCCAAGCACACACATTTGACAAGACTTTCATAGGAGTTTCGGGCATTTCCAGGGTAGTTTTTTTCACCTCACTCACCCCCTTCTCTCTCTCTCTCCTCATTTCCTCTCTACCTCACACACTTTCCTCATACTAATTTCCTCTCTGTCTTATTTAACCTCTCCTCATATACCTCATTCCACCTCTTGTTTCACCCTCTTCTCACTCTCCTCTCTATCACTCACACTTCTAATAGGTACTCTCTCTCTCTCCTACTCACCCTTTTCTCATACTCTTCATTCAGCACTTTGAGGCGCCTGAGGTTGTCCCTGGATAGCACGAACAGATCCTCGAGGCCCGTCACCACCGAGCACTCAAAGGAGCTGGTTGGCGGCTGCTCCAGCTCCTGCAGAAGCCGCTCCAGGTTGTTTTTCAGGCGGAGGAAGTTCTTGTTCCTGTCGATCTGTGAAGGATGGGTGAAGGTTGTTAGGTGTGATTTCTTTCTTATTTTCCTTTATTTGATTTTATATTGTTTGTTTTTATCATTCACCTTCATATGACAACTAACACTAACCTTTTCCTGCTCCAATGTATCGACTACGCGCTTCAGGTCCTGGACAGACTCTTTGCTGGGGATGGCCTTCTTCTCCATCATACTGAGGTCCTCCTTTAGACACTCGCACAGCTCCTGGAAACGTATGTGAGAGATAACTTGTATTACTCTGCATCAGGGAACTTCTTTTGACTATAGGGTTAAGGAAAAAAGAACTTGCCTATAATTTTGACCCTCTTGATGCTGGGAAAGTGTGTTATTATATTGCTCTGAATCAAGGGACAATTTTGGACTATGCAACTGCCTCTAAAGTTACTGGTTCCTCAAGAGACTTACAAATATCCTAGGGAAGTGTGTGATATTACTTGCATTACTCTGACCGAAGGGACATGTTTGGACTATGGAACTGCCTCTGATGTTATTGATACCTCTACATTCACAAAGATCCCGGGAAACCATGTGAAATAACTTGCATTGCTCTGAATCAAGGAACATGTTTGCACTATTGACTTAAAAGGGAAGAATGGAATGGTCCTTGACTTCCTTCCTTTACTGCAAAAAATAATATTTAATAGAATAAATAATAAATAAGATATGTAATACAGTAAATAGATAGTGGCTGAGAATACAGTCCTAACTAATCTCCTTTGTGACCTTTGGAAATATGTATTGTGTCTGAGAGAAAAAATAATAAACAAATAAAGTCGTCAGTCATCCCTCACCTGTTCCCTGGCTCTCAGCTCCTCCAGGTCCTTTCGCCGCGCCTTCACCTCCTTCTCCATCTCTGTCACGGACTTCCGCAGGTAACGCTCCAGCTCCATCAGTGACAGGTGCTCCTCAGGCTCAGATAGGTTAGCACTCAACTCCTGCAGGTGGGAGGGAGATGTATTTTTTGTTTTTTCTTATAGTATAGGAAGCAGCACAAAGACAAATTTACAAGGAAACAAAAAGCCCAAGAAGCACTGTCCCATATTATAAAAGAGAGTAAAGTGGAGTGGCCGAAAGAGAGGTCAATTTCGGGTGGAGAGGTGTCTTAAGTCTCCTCTCTTGATATGGTAAAGGTAAAGTTGGGGGTATATGGTATAACTAGGCATGGCAAGATACCTAACAGATACGTACTAATAAATTTAAGTTCTATCTCCCCAACATGCCAAAAAAGAGAAAATTGAAGACTCCTACTGTACTGTACTGTAAAAAAACTAATGTAATGTTCAGTCCTGAGGCATCGTACCTTGTTGAGATGGTAAAACCTTGATCCATTATCCTCAATACTCTTCACCAACGTCTTCATAAGGCTCCTCTCTCCCTCGACCATGTCCGTCATGAGGCTCTGGAAAAAGGGCAAGACTTTAACATTAATTCCTGGCAACTACCAATGGCAGATCTTTGCACTATCTACAATATTATGAAATTAAACTTTATTATTGAAACAGCAACATAAAATCAATATTCGATGTTAATACTTGCACATAAAATAACACAATGACATGTACCTAGTTGTAAGGGATGTGGGAGACAAGACTTTAAGTACAGGATATGAATACCATGACTTATGTAGGTGTATGACAGTGAATAACAGATGAAAAATGAATAAATAGAATAGTAAATAATATAGATAAGACGGATAGATAGTGTCTGAGAGTACAGGCCCAACTAGTCTCCTATGTGGCCTTTGAAAATATGTATTGCAAGTCTCAAAAAAAAATTCAGGTAGGCAAGTAAAATTGTGAGCATATGTTATAACTACTCATTGCCTTAGTGCTTAGCTTTGTCACATTCCTTCCAAAACCCACCTTGACATGCTCCACCATCTTGTGCTGTCTGTGTTGGCAGACATCCTCATTGAAGCCGATCTCCGTCCACAGCGACTGTAGATGACCGGCCGCCTCACTGACCACCTCGTTGATCTTCCCTAGTGTGGCCTCCATGGCGACGCTGATCCACTGACTGCTTGCTGGGGTGCTGAAGGGGAGGAGAAATGGGGTGAGGTGATGTAGAGGGGTGTAGAGTGTTACCGTAAAACGGGGTAATTTGGGACGCCTGAATCAATTATGTAAGTGATTAATTAGAAAATTCCAAATCCTTAAAACCTTTACTTTAGGACCTGTAGAGGGTAGGGTTAAAAATTCCCTAAAATTTTATAAAAAGTAAAAATTTAAATGTCCTTCCACATTCTGCCCTTTAAATGTCAACCTTTACACCCACCCTCTGCATGAAGGAAACACTAGTTCTTCTACACGATTTGTTGTACAGATGCAGACCAGAAACTTAGAGGCCAGAATCCTTGTCCTATGAGGTAAGTTTGCAGACGGATCTGAGCTGAACGAATTTTGTGAAAAATGCTACACAACAGACACGGGGTAATTTGGGACGGGATGATGTAAAAGCGCTTTTCTTGGATTTTTTAGTATATTTAGCCCCTTGACGTTGTGTTATATAGACAAATGAAGAGGAAGTGGTACAAAGTTCTCACAGACTGGAAGCTGATCCTAGGGAGGAAATTACCCTACCCAAGCAACATTTCCCTCACTTGTTGAGCAATTTACTAGACTAACTGGGAGATGTGACAGATCTTGTAAAATGTGCATTCAAAGGATCTGGGATTTTTCCAATAGATACAGACAAGATCATAAGAAAAATATCCAACAAAGAACCATCAGTCCTACAGACAAGAGAACATGTTTCTGACCTGGTGTTGGAGAGACTTAAAACAATTAGAGAAACAGACCTCCAGTCCCCAGTGCAAAGAAAAGGTGATTACTTGAGAAAAACTCAGTTACACAAGACAGTGCAAGGCTTTGTAGCCTTCAAGTATCCAGAGAACAGAGACAAATATGAAACCAGCTACAATGACATTGTGCTTAAATTAGAGAAACCAATGATTAATAATGGTATTCTCTCATTCAAAGACTGTTTTGGCATATTGCTGATGCATTAATTTGGTTTTGGTATGTACTTTTTTTCTAAAGTTGTGATATATATTAATTTTGTCTGTGAAGGTCATTTTTGTTATGTTTTTCCATTATACTGCTAGCCGTCCCAATATACCCCAAAGTAAGGGGTAATTCAGGACAGGCATTAAAAAATTTGAGAAAAATAGGAAAAAGATTCCTTTTATTTTGAAAAGCTTTGGCAGCTTAGCTAGCCTTATATTCTGCAATCCAAACCAATAAAATGTTTATTTTCATATATATTTTTCGTTCATAATCCCAAAATTACCAAAAAGTTGTCCCAAATTACCCCGTTTTATGGTACGTGTTCATGTTATTGACTGGTGACCTAATGACATCCTCATCCTTGTTTGCATATTTTTGGTGAACGGATTAAGGATGTTTCTAGTATTCATTTGTTGAGAGTCACTCTTGATTCTAAAATGACAGTTGAGAAGCACATCCGTTCCATGTCTTCCACTATTGCACAGATGACACTCACTTCGTTAAGTGATTCAAAATATTTGCTTGTGACTCAACTCAAAATAATTTCTTACCTGGATGACCTTTCCCTATGAGCCATGCTTGAGTATACCGTCAGGCAAAGAACCGAAAGGTCTCACATAAGACCTTTACTAGAGTTTGGGTCAACAGTTTGGAACACTGGATACCTGGGTGACCTGCGGCTGCTGGAGTCAGTGCAGCGCCGCTGGACCAAACACATAGATGGCCTGGCTGAACTAGGTTATGCTGATTGTCTCAAGGCTCTTAACCAATACTCTGTACAAGGCAGACTTTTGAGAGCAGACCTCATTAAATGTTGGAAAATCTTTCATAATCAGTGTGCCATTTCTCTGCCTGATCTATTTACTATCTCCCCAGTCACTACTACCAGAGGCCACAGATTCAAATTAGCCAAACCACACACCTCTGCTGAGTGTAGACACAGATTCTTCAGTGTTAGGTGCATTGATCACTGGAACTCCCTCCCAGACAGCGTTGTTAGCGCTGGCACAATCCAGGTATTTAAATGGGGCCTTCACCTCTCCCTTGAACAGTCACTGTTCTCATACACGGAATAATTACCTGCCTCTGTTAAAACTCATCCCATTATTAACATTGTTCTGTAACAAACTCATATCTATACACCATGCTTAACACCTAGCTGCACATGGCACACAATTCCGCCCATTATTTTTGTACAAATCATAATGTCCTTAATTGAACTGATGGGCTGGCGTGCCAGCAGTTGCGGGCTATCCTTCTACGTACCGCCAATATGTGAACCATGATTGTAAGTTGGGGTAGCCAACCAGGTGAGTAAACCAACCAATGCACCAGCCTATCCAAGCTCATCAAACAACAGAACATGATCCAATGAGACATAGGCTGGAAAGTGCATTGGGAATTCATTTCATATGGTCAGGGATAATGGTCGTAAGCCCTCTGCACAGGTGACGAAAGCAGCAGCCTTTGGGAACTTAAATGTTGGGCATAATTACAAGAACACCCCCACTACACTACACCACCTCAACACCACTACACCACCTCAACACCACTACACCACCTCAACACAACACCCCCTCAACACAACACCACCTGCCTCCTGGACCAAGAGATGATGCCCAGCTATACAACTAGTACAGTCCCTCCTCCCTGGTACGCCCCAGCATATAGTTTGGTCCCCGTACACCAGACAAGACACAGACATTAGCAACGGAAACCTCATCAACGGTAAACGGAAGGGAAGCAATAATCACCTGTCTGCTATGGAGGTTGACGTGAACTCCGCTAAAATCCACTCTGGCGTCCGTTCCCTTGGCTCACACACCTCCTCCTTGGCATCGGTGTGGCGAGAAGATATTCCTGCACACGGGGAGACAACACACACGGGATACACGGGCGGCCAGGGCGAGAAAGACGGTAAAAAGGCATAAGATTGACCGCGGCGTCCAGACACTCCATTCAAAACACTGGTTCTTGGGGTGGCGGGGCGGCGAGAAATAAGTCCTGACCTCCCCTTGTGAAATAAGTCGCGTTGATGGCTACTGCGCATGCGTGCTATTCTCCCATCCTCTTTATTTTAGCTTTTATTTGTCCCCTTGAGCTCTGAAAAGATGTATTATAGATCAAAATGGATTCTTCAAACTTTTCTAACAATGTTTTATGGTCGGAATATACAGGAAAAGTAGACAAGTTGATCTCACTCGCCGCATGAGCCATTTTGCCGTTTATTTCTCCCCTTAAGCTCTAAAAACGGTAATACTAAGTAAATATTATTCATACAAACCCTTTACAGTGCTTTAGAGTCAAAACATACAGGAAAAGTAGACAAATTATATCCATCTCCGCGAATTATTTCTCAGCTAAACGATAGAAGGTCGACATGCGCATTACACTCCATTCTCTTGTATATCCTATATATAAACCTTAACAAAAGTATACTAGATGGCCCTTTGTACCTTAACATTCCGCCTTTTTGTGAGGTAATACGTGAATAGCTGATGTTATACTGGAAATGGCTGTTAACTTCCTTTGGGGTGGGGCAGGATTTGGGCGGGATGGAGGGCATTGAATTTAAACCTTTCTAGTCAGCATGAAGGGGTACCAGGATAATACAATGATCAAATGGGTTGTTTTGTACTAAGGTTTACTAAATGACTTCTTAATAACTACTGGTATGAGTGTTAATTAGGTTTTGGGGTAAGTCTTGGTACGAGGTGACGTCATAGGCTTGGTATTTCACTCGTGACTATGCAATTTAGCTTTTTCTATTTGCATATTTCACTATAGGAAGGGCAACAAAGGTATTTATGATGGTTTCTTTTAGTTACATCCATTATATTCTTCTGTTAGCGCGTATGTTTTCTATTTCAACAGTGTCTTTGCAATATGTTAGATCCTCAATCATCGTATTTCAGTATAGGTAGAGTAGTAACAAAGGTATTTATGATGGTTTATTTTAGTTACATCCAATATATTCTTCTGTTAGCGCCTGTGTGTGTGTGTGTGTGTGTGTGTGTGTGTGACCTCTTAATTTATATGTTCCTTCTCCTTCCCTTGAGAAATTCAGACCAGCTGAGGTAACCATCCTTGTTCAGGTCATTGTTCTCGAGCACGCCGTCCACGAGGTCTGAAAAGAGATAGACAAATAAATAAATAAGTTAATAATGACGATAATGAAAGAAGAATTTGATTTATGGTGTGAAGATGGTGGTGATGGTGGTAGTAGTAGTAGTAGTAGTAGTAGTAGGAGGAGGAGGAGGAAGAGGAGGGAAGGAAGGAGGGAAAGAAAGAAGAAAGGAAGGAAGGAACAAAAAATGAGAGGAAAAGAGAAAATAATAGAAAACAGAGGAAGGAAGAAGACGAAGAGGAAAAGGAGAAGGAGGAGGAGAGTAGTAGTAGTAGTAGTAGTAGTAGTAGTAGTAGTAGTAGTAGTAGTTACCGATATAAAACTTCCACTCCTCCTCCCACTTCTTGTATCGGTAATTCCTCACAACCCTCTTCTCCTCCTCGCTCAGGCCCTTCAGTTCCTCCTCCTGGCTCTTCTTCTTCTCTTCTCCTCCTCCTCTTCCTCCTTCATCCCCCTTCTCTCCTTCCCCCTCCTCCTCCTCATCCTCGTCAACGATGTGTCCCAGCGCCGCCAGCAACTCCAGACCATCGAGCAAGAAGTTGTTATCGAAGTCATGCATTCTGAAAGGGTAGTAGGATGCGCGTGGTCTTAGTGCTCATCTCCGTCACGTTAGACTTTTTTCGCATGTAGTGGGTGAGAATTGTTTCTTTTTTTCTTTTTTAAAGGGTCTGTATCTGTCTGTCTGTCTGTCTCATTTTGCGTATGTTTTATCTTTTTTTCCGTCTTTATAATCTGTTGTCTGTATGTCTGTATGTCTGTATGTAAATATGTATGTATGTGTATCTCTCTCTCTCTCTCTCTCTCTCTCTCTCTCTCTCTCTCTCTCTCTCTCTCTCTCTCTCTCTCTCTCTCTCTCTCTCTCTCTCTCTCTCTCTCTCTCTCTCTCTCTCTCTCTTCAATTTCCTCTATTAAAAGTCATATCACACTCAGGTAATAACAGGTATGTCCGAGTATTTACCTGAAGTAGTGAAAGTCCAGCTCCTTTTCAGACATCTCTTGCACCTTTTCCAGATTCAGGTATTCAGGTAACTCTTCCTTCAGGTGCCTGGCGAAAAGGAAGCAAAGGTATGGTATCGGTTTCCCACTATACGACTATTTTACGAGGCCACGGAGAAGATAAACTGGGCTTTCATGGGTCATTTCAGCGTTCAAGATGCAGAGGTCGTGTAAAGCTATCACTAAGAACACAAAACAGTCATGATAACCCAAGCAACAACTTCCACGAGAGCAGTGAACCTTATATTCGCGGCTTAATGACAAGGGCGCCGCAAAATCACTGACGAGAAGCTTTCCAAATACAGGCTAAATACTTACTCCCTATCGTGGAATATCTCATTATCCTTCAGGAGCTCCGGGTTCGTCCACTCTTCCCTTGGCAGGCGTTTGGGGTCTTGTCTGTTCTCAATCCTCTCCATCGTTGTGGGCGGCCGTTTGGGGTTGGGGTGATGGTGCTTATGGCCCGTTCCGTGGTTGTGTTTCCTCATGTGATTATGGGAGCCCGGCCCTGAGCCTGGGTGGTACTGCGGGGTGTTGGCCTGAACAGCTCCTGAAGGCACCGTCAGGCAAGGGAGGAGGAGGATGAGGAGAGAGGCAGCGACGGTGGAAGTAGTGGTGGTCCATGTTAGAAGTTGTTGGGTCTTCATTCTTACGTTGATTCTGAGGATGAAAAAGAAGGAGAGATAGTTAGTTAGATATAGATAAATAGATAGATAGATAGATAGATAGAAAGCGAACAAAAGATATAAACACAGAAGGAAAGAAGGCTAGAAGAGAGGAAGAAGAGGAGAAAAAAGAGGAAAAGAGAGAGAGAGAGAGAGAGAGAGAGAGAAAGTTTGCATTCTTTCTCCCCTCTCTCTCTCTCTCTCTCTCTCTAAGACAATGAACAGTTATGAGAACCCAAGCAGATGTTTAGCGAGGAGGAAGGAAGAGGAGGAGGAGGAGTAGGAGGAGGAGGAGGAGAGAAAGAAAGGAAGGAGGGAGGTAATGAAAGGAGAGACGAAAAGAAACAGATAACGAAGAGGGAGAAAAAACAGAGAAAGAAGGAAGAATGACGAGAGAAGGAATCTGAAGAAGAAAGATAGAGGAAGAGAAGGAGGGAGAGGAGGAAGGAATGCAGGAAAGGAGGGAAAGAAAGACAAGAAGAATAAGAGGAAGAGGAGAATGAAAGAGAAGGCACGGAAGAAAGAAAAACAGAGAAGAAAACGAAGATAAAGTATAGACAGAAGTAAAGAAGGAAAAAACAAAGGAAGAAGAAGAGAAGAAGAAAGGAAAGGTAAAGAATAGGAGGGAAAGCGAAAGAAAGGAAGACACAGAGAAGAGAAAACGAGAAGAAAAACAAAAGAACAGAGAAAGAAGAAGAGAATAAAGGAAGAAGAATAGGAAGAAGGAATCGAGAAACACGTTAACCCAGTGACTCATGACCGTTCAAACTTCCCTCTCCCTCCCTCCCTCCCTTCCTTTCCCTTCCTCCCTCTCCCTCCCTCCCTTCCAACCCTCTCTCACCCTCTCTCTCTCCCTGTGCAACCTTCCGCCAAGCACTGCGTCATGACCTTCGCCCTCGCCCCCCGTCACCTATATAGTTATTGAGTGTCCTTTTGTCCTGATTTCTAGTGCAAGAGTTTCCTGTCTCCGTTCTTTCATTTCCGGGAGAAGGAATTCATAGGGGAGAAAAATAAAGGAAAAGCAAGAAGGAAGAAATGACGGTAATTTAAAAGAAGGAAAAGGAAAAAAAGGAAGAAAGAGAAGAATAAAGATGGTAAGGAATGTAGAGAAGGAGGAAAAGAAGAGATGGATAGATAGATAGATAGATAGATAGATAGATAGCGGTAGATAAATAGATAGAGGGAAAAGTAGAAATGAGAGAGAATGAAGATGAGAGGAAGAAGAAGAGAGAGAGAGAGAGAGAGAGAGCTCACTTCCGTGTTCTCTATCTCACCTTCCCTTTGGCGACAGAGTTCACGTAAACAACAACGTAAACAACAAGAACAGTAGTAGTAGTAGTAGTACTAGTAGTAGTAGTAGTAACAGTAGTAATAGTAAAGGTAATAGTGACAACCCCCCCACCCCCCCCTCTCTCTCTCTCTCTCTCTCTCTCTCTCTCTCTCTCTCTCTCTCTGGCAGATGTGGAATAAATTATGCAAAGTTGCGGTGAAAAAAATGTAGTTAATTCTGTGTTGCATTTGTTGTTGTTGTTGTTGTTCTTGTTGTTGTTGTTTTATACTACTACTACTACTACTACTACTACTAGTACTACTACTACTGCTACAGTTAAAGACTATTGACCTTAAAAATATATATAAAAAAATACAAAAAATGAGTAAATAAATAAGTGAAAATATTCCCCTCCAGTCATATACGTTAGAGGAGGAGGAGGAGGAAGAAGAGGGGGAAGAGGAGGAGGTTATTCTTGCAGTTGTTGTTTTTTGTTGTTGATGTTGTTTCTTGTTATTTTCCCGGAAGTGATAAACAAACCAATAAATTATCTTGACATGCATTTCTGTGTGTGTGTGTGTGTGTGTGTGTGTGTGTGTGTGTGTGTGTGTGTAGAGTATGATCATGACACAATTCAAATTCCTCCTCCTCCTCCTCCTCTCTTATATATCATCATCTCATATTTCACACGATCATATAACCACTAAAGTCATCCGTTACACACACACACACACACACATACCCTACTTTTTTTTTTTTTTAGATTCTTCCACCACTGACATATTTGTGGGGGGAGGAGAGAGAGGAGGGAGGGGAATATTACCACTCACCCCCCTCTTCCCCTTCCCCAACCACCACCACCACCACCGCCACCACCTCCTCTGGTCACATAACGGTACCTTAGGAAATAGCAGCTTGCGGTGGTGAGATTTCGTAGTTAGGAGGAAGGTTTCGTTTGAGGCGGACGTGGAATCTAACCCTCTCTGTCACCACCACCACCACCACTACTGTAACGCCACAAGAGGAAGTTGAAGTCATCGATCAATCCTAAGAAACGCATTGCAACCACCATCACTAACACCACAAGAACAGTCGAAGTCACCGATCACCTTCAAAAATCCTATTTCCACAACCCACAATGAAGATCCTACACTCTACATCACTCGTCCTCGTCCTGGTCCTCATCCTCAAAGCCTACGGGAGTGAGGAAGTGCAGAGTAACCTCCCACGTAATCATCTTGGAAGCCCAGTCAAGGAACAAGAAACTGATAGGGCCTTAGCGAATCCCCCAACAACCCGAGCCACGACCTATTCATCCCTTCTCACACTGAACGTCTCCAACACCATCGTCGTGGCTCTCTTAGCTGCAGCCGGAGCCTTCTACTACGGCGGGGTCCCCTTCTTCAGCATCAGGAGGTCCCTCACTGGCCTCTGGGACCGCTGGGACTCCGGGTTCTCCGATGCGTGGCAGTCTGGGCTCACGGGACTTTGGGACTCGGGACTTCGCGATGCCATTCAAGCCCTAACGCCCGTGGTCCAAGAGGCTCTCCGAGTGTACAGCGAGAGGCATTCTTAGCCAGTGTGAGTGTGTTTGTGTTGTTTGTAGGTGTGGGTGTGAGTGGGTGGAAGACAGATAGATAGATAAATAAAGAGAGAGAGAGAGAGAGAGAGAGAGAGAGAGAGAGAGTGTGTAGGAGTAAGAAGGAAAAGGAAAGGAGGTGAAAAAAAAGACAGATAAGAAAGACTAGAAGGGAAGGATGAGAAAGAGGGTGACATAGATGGATAGAGAAAAAGATAGATAGATAGATAGAGAGAAAATCTTGGGAGTGTTTTAAGATCTAGTGAGAGAGAAGGAGAAAGAAAGAGGGAGAGAAGGATAGAGAAGAAAGAGAAGAAAGAGGAGGAGGAGGAGGAGGAGGAGAAAGAAAAGAGAAGAAAAAGGAATGAAGCAAGGAAATAAAAAGAAAGAAAGAAAAGTTGAAGGAAGAGTAGGAAGGATGTTAATAATAATAATAATAATAATAATAATAATAATAGTAATAATAATAATAATAACGATAAAAAATAATAAAATGAAGCTCGCGGAAAAAGAAAAATTCGAATACATTATAAAGAAAATAAGTAAAAGAAAAATAAATAGAAATAAAAGAAAAAGAAAAAAAAGCGAATGTGATGCAAATCTTTTCACCTTAATCTTATGTCGATTTATTTTCTTTCTTTTTCCTTCTTCTTTTTCTTTTCCATATAACAACATACGGCGTGTACCTGAATGCTAATATATGTAATGGGGAGAGAGAGAGAGAGAGAGAGAGAGATGCTTCATATGATTTTCTCTTCAAAGACTCTCTCTCTCTCTCTCTCTCTCTCTCTCTCTCTCTCTCTCTCTCTCTCTCTCTCTCTCTCTCTCTTGCCTCAGGTCACGGGAGGAAGGCGGTACCTGTTTTATTTTTATTTTTTATTTTTTACTTTTTTTTATACGAGTGTCTTCCCCTCGTAACGGTTTGGTGGTGGTGGTGGTGGTGGTGTGTGTGTGTGTGTGTGTGTGTGTGTGTGTTGGTTTGCGGTTATGATAATGATGGGAGTGGTGATGGTGGCGGTGGTGGTGGTGATGGTGGTCAGTCTGCTTATAACCGTAAGAATTATTATCATGGGAAGTGTTACAAGCCTTCCTACTATTACTACTACTACTACTACTATTACTACTACTACTATCCTCCTTATCATCATCATCATTCCATCTAACACATTCACTCTTTTTCTTATATTACAGGTGAGATACAGTGGCACTCGATCTACAGAAATGGCACTACATGACAGCCCGGGCCATACCTATATGTGGTTCGAATCTTTATTGAAGCTACTGAGTACCTTTCAAGCACTTATCTGATATCATGTGGCATTGTAACCCTTTTTCGTGTGTCTTAAGAGGAGAATTCTAATCCTATGTAGCTCTCCGTAATGTTGATTTACTCGATATGATTGTTATTTGTGTTGTTATATTTGTAGGTTATTAACGGGCTTTATCGTTTTATTGTTTGTTGAGGTATACGATTTTGTTATGTAAGAATATAATGAATATATAGTAAGATTACAATAGTAAGTGAATATATTTGTGAATGAAGCTAAATTTGCACCTTATCAACAGTCTCTCTATATAATTTTGTTAATTAAGGAATACGAGTTGTTATTTGAGGGTAGGATGAATAATAACAATAACAATATGTTGATAGGAGGATATTATTAGTTAGGTGATTATTGATGTGTTAAATTTGCACCTTATCTATCTATATCTTTAGGAATAAGTGTTTTATTTAGTTAGTTTAGAATCATATGTGGCATTCCTTTGTCTAATCTTATTATTAGTTAGTGAGAGCACACACACACACACACACACACACACACACACACACACACATGATAGCACTGGGAACACGCATATGGTGGAATCTATTGCCTGATCAACACTAAGATAACTACATACACGCACTACATAACACTACACAGGGAATGGTTTCGAATACTATCATAACGAAATGGTCGGAGATCTGAATCCCTTTGATATTATTTATGTATGGTACGATTCCCTTTACTGCAACTACAAATAAAACGGTTTTCATTATTGCTAAATGGATTTTTTTTGTAGTGAGGTCAAATACACGGTTATATAAGGTCAGGTAAAGTATGGGGGGGGGGGGGGTATGATATAACGGCTCGTGACCTTAGTGCGCATTTTCGTATCATTGACCCTTGAGCCAATGATGGGTAGGACGTGAATACTTAATAATCTATCATCATCATCATATCATAGTCAGAAAGCAAATGGTACGGAGATGAACACTGAGGTAATGAGCATCTATACAGCATCCCAGCTTCACCCTCATATATAGAGTCTTTAGTATGTTATTCTCTTTTTCTATTCCCTCTTTCTCTCTCTCTGTTGTTGTTGTTGAATATACTAAAGAGAAAGGAGAGAGGCACTGCTTACCTTAACAAGAGCTGGGCAGTGAATGGGAAAGACAGAAACAGACAGACAGATGGTAATGGGAAAACAGGTGACGGAGTGAGGTAAGGTTCCCATGATTTTTGTTTTAGGTTACGTATTAAAAGTCTCTCTCTCTCTCTCTCTCTCTCTCTCTCTCTCTCTCTCTCTCTCTCTCTCTCTCTCTCTCTCTCTCTCTCCAGGAGGCAGTGTACTATGTGTGAAAAAAAGCTTATCTTGAGAAGAGTGCCATATAAGTGTGACCAGTGTATAGGTGGGGAGCGAGTTATCAATATTTAGCCGTTTATCAGTGTAAGGCCGTGGAGATAAGCGTGAGGCGCCTGATAAGAGTGCAGGCAGAGCAAGGCAGCGACACAGCACCCCGCAGAAGTGTTTCAAGGCTTAGAAGTAATACGGGGTAAGTTACGTACCTTCTGAGGCTGCCTGCCACTTTGATTTAACGGTAATAGTAGCAGTAGGCAGTACATGACCCCCAAAATGCTCCACATACCATTCCACAACACAACTTAACACGGGTGTATGGATGCAGATCTGCACCCAGGGGCAGACAGCAAGGCACGTTACGTACGTTTACAAACAACGTTGACGAGACTGCAAGAGGGAGTATGTTAAATGTTTGCTCGCGAACGTGCGTGTGGCTGTAGGGGGTTATGAAGGGTTTGGGAAGGGTTATATGTGGTTGTGGAGGGGTTACTTGGAGTTTAAGGGACTGGAAAGGGGTTATATGTGTTTTTTGTGAGTTATGAGGGGTTTCCGCCAATACTATGAGCAATTCCGCCAACAGCTTTCCGCCTTCTCCCACCCACGTACCTGCCCCCTCATAACCCCTTCCGACCAACATATCTTCATCATTCCGCCAATCCCTGACTAATGATATTGGCAGAATCAGTTTCCGCCAATACCGTGGGCAATTCCGCCAATAGCTTTCCACCAATCCCTTCCCCTGAGCAATTCCGCCTTCTCCTGAGCTCCTCCCCTGAACCCCCCGACCTGTTATGTGTGGTTGCGGGGGGTTTTCGGCGCAAATACGGAACATATACGGAGCTTTCACAGATAGGCTCACATGTGATAGGATCATATGAAATATCTTACACTACACTAGGCGAGATGTATATCACAATGGCACACATGAAAAATATTGCTCAAATATATAATAAAGAAAACTTACCATCCAGCTCAAGGGAAGCTGCCTTCTCCTGCAGGAGACGATTTTTCTTGTCAGTCTCCTTGAAGCTGTTGAGGGTTTTGTTGTAGCTACAGTTCTGCAGATACCGTGTTGGCGCCAAGAGTTCCTACGGGGTCTTGAGACAGGGACGCCGCCTTTTTCCGCTAAAAATCACTCAGAAGCCACACATACACAATTATAGCTATTTTTAACGCCGAATGAGGATTAATCTATACTATGGCTTTCCGGGATGTTAGTTTTGATAATTACACTTTAATTGTATTTTGAAGGGTAATTATAACTTGTGTGGCAGGGAGCGAGATATGGCCGCGTCTGCATTTCTCGTCGCGTTACGAATTAAACCAATATATTTACGGGCGTGGGAATTAAACATAAATAAAGACACGTTAAAACTTATCTGAAACTTGCTTCCTCATCGCAGTAATAAGAGAAATGTAAGCACATAAGGCAGTCAACTCGATAAAGCCTTCCATGAATATAAATCGAACTAGAAATAATAGATTACCGCGAAAATATAACAAGAGCTGAATAAATATGTTATGAAAGGAATAATGAATGAATATGATAATGGAATAAATAAACCAAACCAAAAAAAACGTAAATTACATCAAACCTCCAAGAGATGAATATAATTAAGGTAAGGGAGAAAGGAATTAAGACGGAATAAATAATCAGAGAATAAATAAGCCTGCCAGGAATATTAAATCAAACTGTAAGACATTATGAAAAATAAATTATCACAGGGATATAGTTACGTTTGCCCTCGTAGCTCCTCACCCATTGCCTTAATTAAGTTTTCTTGTCACCTAATAACCGGGGTGTGGCCTTGTAATAATGAGTATTTGGCGCCACTGTGAGGAAGGTCTCGCCACATGTCTGCTTGTGATGAAGGTCGGCCCGGGAATGGCGCGACGCCGCCGCCAATTCCAGCTTCCCAGTCAAGCTTTGTAACCCGGCCACTCTTATTAACGATTTTACGCAGGAATGAACTATAGATAAATGACTATGAAAAAACAATAATACAGCTAGTAACCGTAAAGCCAAGGGACATTAAAAATAGACGATTATTCCAGGGAAGAACCAACCGGGAATGGCGCCAACCCTCGCTTCCCGACAAGATTTGTATTTCTTTTACCAGTTTGGGTCAATTACAGGGGTAATTTTATGACCCTGGTGGTAGTTTGACCCATATTCTTTACCGTGAACCAAGGAAAACCCATTTTAACGGTTTGCACTTGTCAGGGCGCGAAAATTGCCCTGCCAGGTGCGCGCCCACCGCTGGATATGGCGTCCAAAGTCTTTTTGTAGCAGTCTGCAGTCGTCAGTATTCTTTACTGCTCTAAACAGCAAACTATCGTCGGCAACTAGTCTAGTGGAAGAGTTAGGTGTTGAGAGTGGAAGATCGTTAATGTAGCTACAGGCGGAAAAGAAGGGGGCCTAGAACGGTGCCGTGTGGGACACCTGAAGAAACAGGGACAGTGTCAGATGAAGATCCGTCAAGAAGAACACGTTGAGTCCGGTTGATAAGAAAATACACTGATCCAGTGAAGAATAGGTCCTGAAATACCGTACGTAGTATTTCAATTTTAATGTCAGTCTTTAGTGCGGGACTTTGTCGAAGGCTTTGGCTAAGTTTAAAACAATAGTAGACTTGCTTGATGTCACGTCGGGCAAGTAGTTTCGTAATGTCGTGAAATGTAGTAAAGAGTTGCGAGTCACAGGAGCGTTTAGGTCGAAAGCTGAGTGTTGTGAGCTTGGAGGAAGAACCGTTCTTCCTCTAAGGCTGTGAGTCAGTATGGGTATTGTTTGTGTCAAGGTGATTTATTGATATATATCATCAAGAGAAATAAAAGGTTGTCAGATTACATTAGCTAGAAATGGGAGTAAACTATGAACGTATGAACGTAAGGGGCCCTTATGTTCATATATATATGTTCATATAGTTTCCTCCCGTTACCTCTCCACGTGGGTTTGTTTACATCATCTTCTGAAGAAGAAGAGGAAGACCCATCACTGCCATCAGCTGGTCCGCCCCTAAGCAGGCTATATATTCACCGGTAACGTTATTTCTATACCTTTATGCTAACTAATAGATACTTTAGATGGGTTACAGTGCAGGGTTCTATAATTGTTCCTCTCTACTGTACTCTAGCTTCTATTCCTGGTGGTATCACAAAAGGCTGGTTAAGTATTAGGCCAAAAGTTAGGGCGGAGGGAGGTGGGGAGGCTTGGCCTGGGGAAAAGTGGGGTGGAAAGAAGAGATAGGAGACAGGCAGGGGAGAGGAATGGGAATCAGGATGGAAAGTGTGACAGTGACAGGCAGGAGTGGCAGGTTGTGAGGGGGGAGTGTGGTTGGGAAGGCTGGGGCTTGGGGAGGCGGATGATAGGTGCTGCACTGCCACTCGGGGTAGGTAGACAGGGGCTGCCAAGTATAGGCCAGTGTGGCGCCCACTTTTGACAAGGCTAGGTTAGGTTTAGTTTGGGTTATGTAGGGTAAGCCTTATTTATTCTGAGTATAGGCAATATTTAAAGGTGTGGATGCACCATGGGCCTAGTTTGACCCTTCTTCTGTACAATGAACGTAAAGAAACACTAATGGGGACGCAGTTAACTCCTATTATGACCTTCAGAAAAATCAATGTGGAAATGACAAAGAAGGTTCAGTTAGGTTAGGTTAGGTAGGGTATGTGAGGTTGTGTACAATGAGAGTATTTTCCAGAACACCCCATGGTTAGTTTTGAAGGTAGATAGGATAAGTTAGGTTAGGTTTAGTTTGGGTTATGTACGGTTATTTAGACTGGGAATCACAATGAGAGTATTTTCCAGAACATCCCATGGTTAGTTTTGAAGGTAGATAGGTTAAGTTAGGTTAGGTTTAGTTTGGGTTATGTTCAGTAATTTAGACAGGGAATCACAATGAGAGTATTTTTCAGAACACCTCATGGTTAGTTTCGAAGGTACAGCCGAACGTCTTAACTCAGGAACCACATACCCATAGAGAGATTGGGAATATGCGCTCCGTTCACACTGTGCTGAGTCTGGGCCATGACAATCTGGCAGCGACTCGGGGTATGCGAGGTCTTAGGTGTGAAATATTGATGTGAAAGGGTCGCACATGGTCTGAAAAGGTCTAGAAACGATCACCGGATGCTGATGCGGGTATGATGGGGGGCCTAAAGGTCGTTGGGTTGTCGTGGCCCAGTGAAGGCACAGTGTGAACAGGGCTTAATTCTCAGATCTCCTTTGTTAGGCAGTTAAAGAGGTGTGCTCCGCTGTGCCAGGAGTTGTGCACCAGTGTTGCCGCCTCTGGGTATTGCTGTGTGCCCCTCACGCAGTACAGTCTTGCTCTCCTTGGCTTGGAGTTTTCCTGCAGTCCCATAGTTGGCACCAGGCCCTCTAGAATTTTCCATATGTAGATCACGGTGTATATCGTTTACTGCAGGGTTGGTTATTTTTTTATATATTTTATATAATATATATATATATATATATATATATATATATATATATATATATATATATTATATAAAATATATATATATATATATATATATATAATCCTGCTGAGTGATTTGAAAGTCTCCATAGGTTACTTTAAATTTAAGTTTAGGGCACAGGAATCACACATCTTAAACAAATTCTATCTCCTTAATTTACATAAGTTTTTGCCATTTGTATTACATTGATACATAGATTAGGCAACATAGATATGATATCTCTTCTCCAGGATAGGCCTACTTTACTCCTCAAACATATTTCAAGGATTAATTCATCTCAGTTGTCAGTTTCTACTTATAAATTTATAATAATGTAGTATTTTTTATTTATTTATTTTATTTATTTTTTTTTTTTTGGTATATACCTTGAAGAGAATAAATGAATCATACCACATGAATAGGTTGTTTTACTTTGCCATCTTTGGAGCACATCATTTAACTTATGGAATACTTTTAGTAAAAAAAAAAATATATATTTTTAATTAAAAAAATCAATGATTTAATAATTTTATTAGGTAAATAAATTTGATTTAATCATTGCCAACTCTGGTTTACAGTTTACTTATGTACTTACCCTGTTCTCGGATGAATAAGTTCTCTGGGACCCTCCAGAGTAACAATGTCCTGAATCTTTTGTCGGGACCACGGCTGGCAGCAATATTCTACACCTGGTAGTGCTCGTGTCCTCCCAGATTCAATCCAACCTTTTCTTGAATGTACTTATGGGAGGGGTCAGTATGAATGGGATGCTGACTGAGATGGGAAAGGAATGTAGGATTTATAGTTTTTAACCTCATTTACTTCTCTTGGCAGGATCATAGGTACGGGAGAACGCCTTCAACCGTGTCCACCGGGTGACCTCCAGGTCAAGTTTAAGATCCACTTCACTCCACTGACCACCTCAGTCACAAAATGGTGCAGACTGTCGAGGTTCAGGGCTTTGATGCCTTCGTGGAGCAGCTGGAGGCATTCAAGTCCTCAGGAAAAACCATCTTTGCCTTGTTCAGCGGCTCCAAGGACACCAACGGCAAGAGCTGGTGCCCTGACTGTGTGGTGGCCGAGCCTGTGGTGAAGGGTGCCCTGGACAAGGCCCCCGAGGACTCCGTGTTCCTGTACGTGGGCGTGGGGGGACGGGACTTCTGGAAGGACCCGCAGTGTGTCTTCAGGACGGACTCGCGGACTCGCTTGAGGAGCGTGCCGACCCTCATGAAGATTGGCGGACCTCAACGCTTGGAGGAGGACCAGTGTGCCAAGAAGGATGTGGTGGAGATGCTGTTTGAAGATGCTTAATGCTGGAAGGAGCCATAGAGAGTGTTGTCAGTACAGTTCACAGGTGTTATAAACCAAGCAACAGCCTTAACTTGTAATATTTAAACTCATTCCATATCATCTTATTGGAAAGCCATTGTGGAAATGCTCTTTGATAATGATTAATGCTGGAGGGATCCATAGAGCTAGTGTTGTCAGTACAGTTCACAGGTTTTCTAGACCAAGCATCTCCCTAAACTTGTAATACTTTAAACTCATTCCATCTCAACTTATTACAGAGCCATGGCAATGCTCTTTGAAGATGCTTAAAGCTGAAAGTTCCTAGTCAGTGTTATAATTTCAAGTCACATGCATTAAAAACAAACAGTAGGTCACAGGGTATGCAGTTAGTGTTGTCATCTGGTTTGATTAACATTTATAACATTTCTTCATTTGTGGTACAGGTTTCAGTGGGGTTACTAAAGACTGTCATTGCCATAGACCATTATTGTAATCTGTATTATGGGGCCAGTGTACTTCCCATCTCAGATCTGAGGCATTCTTTCCACTTTGTCAGTAAGCATTTGAGTATTAATAATCTCTGGTATCATTGAACAAACCTTACGATAGTGCCTTATTGCAGCTAAGAAACTGTGGCTTAAGAAAACAGGTTATGCACTCTGCCAGTATAGTATTTGACAAGACAAAATTCATGATAATTAGTTTTTTTTATGATACAGAAAGGAGCAGTGATGATAAATATATCAGGGAATTGAAATTTGACATGTCGTACCACCATTACCAGGGATGGAGTATTGGTATCCGGTATCCTTATTCCAATACATTCGAATACCGTATTTGTGTGTATTGGTATTGAAATAAATAGATATAAATCAAAGTATTCTCGCTCATACTAGAACACAAGGGGAAAGTATTCGATAGTCTGCCAATAATCTGACGAACACTTCAAAATCTATTATCAGAAATTACAGCCGTTCTTCCCTATACAAGTCATAAGGTAATGGGGCTATCCCTGTGCTGAACACTGTCACAAGTTGTAAGGTAATGGTGCCGTATCCCTGTGCTGAACACTGGTACAAGACGTAAAGTAATGGTCCTGTCCCTGTACTAAACACCGTTACAAGTCGTGAGGTAATGGTGCCATCCCTGTAATAAACACCGTCAAGTCGTGAGGTAATGGTACTAACTCTGTGCTGAACACGGTCACAAGTCATGAGGTATAAGGATGTTCATGTTTCTGCTGCCAGTGGTAGACCCACACAGCCAGCTCAACAGACAGAGGACAGAGGCAGGGAGAGACAGATATTCAACAGGGACAAAGGCAGGGAGAGAGAGAGAGATATTCAACAGGGACAGAGGCAGAGAGAGAGCTAGATTTGGCAGGGAGAGAGCTACATTCTACAGGAACAGAGGCAGGGAGAGAGAGATATATTCAACAGGGAGAGAGGCAGGGAGATGAGTTAGATTCAACAGGGAGAGAGGCAGTGAGAGAGATTTGGCAGGGACAGCAACAGGGAGAGAGATTTGGCAGGGAGAGCAACAGGGAGAGAGCTATATTCGACAGGGAGAGCAACAGGTATAACCATAACCTCCTCTCACCTTGTTACACTTTACCAGTCTCTGTCTCTGTGCGATGAAGACCTTCTCGGCGGGAACCTCAATACCCAGGTTACCACAAGCGGTCATGATGCCGTCCCCTTCCTCTATTATGGAGTCAATGTCCTTGCAGCCCTGGTGGTTCTCGATCTTGCTGATGATCTTTATGTTCTTCCCCTCCTCACCTAGGGGAAGGGGGCAGATGTCAGGTCATGGGGAGAGAGAGACAGCATTACCGAGACATACAAAATAAAATCATACAACAAATCGGACAGAACCAAACCCTCGGCAGACTTACCCAGCATGTTCCTGACCTCCCTGACCCCTGCGGCATCCCTAACGAAGGACGTGAACACCATATCCACCCCCATTTTGACCCCGAGGAGGAAGTCACTGCGATCTTTCTCAGACGCAGCGGGCAAGTCAACAGGAACGCCAGGCAGGTTGACCCCTTTCTTGCTACCCAACATTCTGCCGTTCATGACCTCGTACACGATGTTCTCCGAGCCTGTGGTGGTGCGGTTGATTGTGGTTAAAAGTGGTGGAGGAGGAGGAGGAGGAGGACAGAGGAGAAGAAAAAGGAACCTGGTCATGGTTTGGTGGTGTGGTTGACAGTGGTTGTGGTAGTAGTAAAGGTCATAGTAGTAGTTGTGACCAGATTGAAACACTATTTGGTAAGATTTTTTGTCATATACACTTGGGGAAACAAATAGAGTATAGTGATTAAGATATCATACACAGCAGTGACTGACCTTATCGCATGTATGAATCCTCTCCTCCATATGAACGACCAGGCCATCCAGGGCTGGACCAAAACATTCTATGCTTGAAGCTCAGCCGCGAAGGTTTCTTGGAGACTTGAGTGGATGTGCCAAACCCTTGGTGGTGCATTGGCCAACATCCAGGGCTAGACCAGGAAGTCGACCACTCAGCGAATGACCAGTGTTGTGTAGTTCTCCAGACTGAAATTGAGAGAATTCGTAACATAACCGATCATGGCTATTAATTAGTGTTTGTACTGTGTGTGACGAATGTTCAGCGAGTTGGAAATAATCATTGGATATTTAAATTGCGATACTTTGACGAAAATATCAGACTTGAAAACTGAACCAATGGATACCTGTGATATTATACATGAAAGCAATTAAGACTCACTCACTAGGATGTCTCAGAATAAGTGCGCTGAGGATTATTATCGAGGCTACCATGGCGGTGGTCCGGGGCGTCAAACCTCATCAACGGTAACGGTGTGTTCTGTGGTTGAAGCTTGGCCGCGATGGTTTCTTGTAGACCCGAGTGGATGTGGCAATGCCCGGGTAGAGCAGCGGCGACCGTGGAGGGAAGGGATGTATACTGTAGAGTCTTCTGTATACTGTAGTCTTCCACGGCAATCGTTACGTGTTCTTTACTAACTAGATTTACATAGATAGATTTACATAGAAAATCAGACCACACAGACCCCATGGTCCAGACTAGACAGAGAGAGAGACAGAGACAGATACAGACAGAGACAGATAGACAGATAGATACAGAGAGAGAGACAGAGACAGAGAGAGAGAGAATGATGGGCTGGCAGGAAGGGAGAAGTAACAGGCAGCATCCCAGTACCACCAAGGAGATGACTCAAGGGTAACAAAGTAAAAAAAAAAAAAAAAGCCTGCATACAAAGTGGTCACGGCATCTTTGTCAAAAAAAGAGCTGGGAGGGAGAATTAAGCAACACACACACACAGACGTATGCACAGTGCTGGGAGGGACAATTAAGCAACACACACACACAGACGTATGCACAGTGCTGGGAGGGAGAATTAAGCAACACACACACACACACACACACACAGACGTACGCACAGTGCTGGGAGGGAGGAAGGACAGGCAGCATGGCGGTACATTGTTTATTACGGAACGAAATTCACGTTACATCTGCAAGGTGCTCTCAACCACTATGCCTTACAAAACCAGCGGTAATTACCTCCTCCTGCTGCAGCGACCTCCCCAAGACGGAGGGCCCCCAGACCCTGCCCAGCGAGGGGGCGCCTCCCCGGCCACCTGGTCAAAGGCGCAGCCCCCCATCTGGCAAGCCATGGGTTCAATCCTGGGATCGAACCTGCAGCCGGCCAGACGGGAAGCCCTCCCTAAACCAGTCAGCCAGAGAGGTGCGCCCCCCGCCGAGAAGGCCCAGAGGCCTTCCGCATCGGGCGGGTCACCACAGCCTCCTCTTCTTGCTGCTCAGGAACACAACAAGCTAAAAGGCAACAGTTACACACACGGACATATAAAAAAAAGAAATCCTAACCGACATCTCGGAGGGAGATGCCCAAAGCCAGCAGACTCAAACGCAGAACGGAATCACACCCGTTCTGTGAAAGAGCCAACCGTTGAACCCCTAACACCCTAGACTCCACCAGCCTCCTCATGTGAGGAAAACTGGTCCTCAGTTCAGGTAGCTCAGAAGGAACTACCTTGGCAGCAAAGCTCTAACACGGACTCACCCGCGTAAAACCCCGCCGCCCACACTATCACCTTGCCAGACCTCCCTACGGGAGAATCTGACATCTATTTGCGCGTCTCTCTAACCTTGCTCCGGCTCCCTACCCGCCCGACCACCCGTCCGCCCGCCCGTTCCCACGTACGCCCGCCCGTCCGCCCATCCGCCCCCCGCCCCCCACACCCGCCCGCAAGCGTGCGAGCAGAGGTACGACGAGCGTCAGTGCGGCGGAACGTAGCGTACGGGTTCCGTGCGTTCGTACTTGTGGCCGTACGGTTCAGCGTAGACGCGGCTGCCTGCCTACCTGACCGAGGGTGGCGTGCCCGCCCGACAACCTGACCGCAAGGTGGCCTGCCTACCTATCTGATGGCCCGACTGCCAGCCTAACCACCAGATAGCTTGCCTGTCACCTGCTAGCCTGACTGCCAGGTGGCACACCCGCCCGTCGGCCTGATGGACAGACGGTCACGCCCATGCCTTCCTGACACAGTGATTAGCTAAGTCCCCCGCCAACACCCCACACAAAAAAAAGACACTCACACAAAAAAAAAACTCACACACCCTACATAACCCGCACCGTAGTGCTACCCAAACCTCAGCTGCTCCCGCGTCGCACACCGCCACCGCCGTTGCTCGCCCGGCAGCATCCATCCAGCGCCTCACCAGGGACAACAGCTAAAGAGCTAGGGAGGAAGGGGGTTATGGGGAAAAAAACATACATAGAAATGAAATCCTAGCAGTCACACAGCAACACACAGCAAAAGGTCAAACACACGGCAGGCCTGCCATCACACACACAAACACACACAGCACACACTAAACCAAATACCGTGGTTATACCGTAGTGAAGTGATGTCCTCGCTGCACGCGCCTCCGGACTGCCACACACACACACACGCTAGCTATTGGGTATAAACACACGGAAAAAAGGCATAGAAAAAAAAGACATCCTAAATAAAATAACACACACAAGCACTCAGCGGGGGTTTGGGGAGGCAGACGGAGGAGGGCCAGTTGGCATGGGAAAGGGGAATCGCCCTGCCCCAGGAGATGGATATGGTCTTGGCACCCCCCCCCTGGTGTGAAGGTGTACCCAACACACCAGGCGGTAAGGCTCGACACAACCCAAATCCCAGAAGGTTCATCCCCCAACCCACTTCCAGCCCACCAACCATTCTACCCCACCCGCCCTTACCCACTAAGCACCCACAGACATACACCAAAAAAAAGACTCCACTCCCATCAGACTCCTTGGAAGAAGGCAGCCTGATCCACCTAATAAAAAAGCCAGGCTCAACCGTACGGAAGAGTCTGGCAAAACTTCGACGGAGACAAGGCGAGAGACCACGCCTGGCCAAGCAGAGCCCGACCGCTCTGGCCCCCGGAAGAGAGACCAGAGTAGCTAGAGCCGGCTTCCTCCTACGGAGAAAACCGACAAAAAAAACTTCAGACATCTCGGAGGGAGACCGCCTGAAGGTGGAAGACTCAAACGCAGAACGGAATCACACCCGTTCTGTGAAAGAGCCAACCGTTGTTACACCTAACACCCTAACACCCTACACCAGCTAAACAAACACCCTACACCCTGACGTGCTGCTCCCGCGCTGCGCCGATGCTCTCCACTTACGCGCCTCTGAAAGAACCAGACCGACTTAGATACAACCCAGGAGACAGTGACGGAGAATTAGACACACGATGAAAATTATACAGGAGCAACAGTATTTAATGATCTCGTTAGACTGATTATCATTTCATTACTATTATTGGTATTGTTATATTCATTACTATTATTGGTATTATTATATTCATTACTATTATTGGTATTATCATAATCATTATCATTGTTTACCTGGACGCCAGAGGATACAGGCAAGGGATGACACACGCGGCCGCCTCCATCAACGTGTCTCTCCGACTGGGGCAACACGCTGGAAGTACAGGGAGACTCAGACATGCGGAGAGGCAGCGGCGGAGACATCCAGACATCTTGGCTCAGGCACGGGTGGCTGCTCCATTAACCCGGCAGCAGTGACGGGCCAAGTTTGCGGCTTTATCGTGAAGCAGTGACGGGCCAAGTTTGCGGCTTTATCGTGAAGCAGCGACGGGCCAAGTTTGTGCCATGATATTTATACCCCCAAAAATAGATGATGCATAATCTGATCACAAATGCTTTGATATATATTATGAAATGGTCTGTGTGAGGGGTGATTTTTCTCGCTTGGAGGGACCATTAAGAAACATGATCCACGCTGCTTCCACCACCACCGGGTTAAGATCAGCAAAATTGTAATGCCAAAATTTAATTAACTACGGGAAAGATAGAAATTAGGGAGGATAAGTAGTTTTAAGTATGTTTAAGAAAGTATAAATTCCTTCTCTATCTCTCACGTACATAATTGAATTTTTCTTAAACTAAAAAATGGTCAAATCATCACTGATCTCTCCTATTAAGCAAATATTCATTTTTGCAATTCCTAACATTATATACTCCTTTCAATAATTTTTCACACATATACAAATACTATTCTTACATATACCCTATACTGTCCAAACCCCTTATGCAAGAGTTAACCAGCATCTTCATTCTTTCATCCCTGTGCTGTCCAAACCCATTATGCAAGAGTTAACCAGCATCTCCATTCTCTTATCCCTGTGCTGTCCAAACCCGTTATGCAAGAGTTAACCAGCATCTTCATTCTTTCATCCCTATACTGTCCAAACCCATTATGCAAGAGTTAACCAGCACCTTCATTCTTTCATCCCTGTGCTGTCCAAACCCATTATGCAAGAGTTAACCAGCACCTTCATTCTTTCATCCCTGTGCTGTCCAAACCCATTATGCAAGAGTTAACCAGTATCTTCATTCTTTCATCCCTTACACTGGTAAACTCTGGAGCAGCCTTCCTTTGTCTATATTTCCTCCTGCCTTTGACTTTAATTCTCTCAAGAGGAATGACGTATCGAGACACCTCTCCTCCCGAAACTGACCCCCCTTTTGGCGGCTCATAACTTTTGCCTCTGAAGGAGCAGCGATTAACCCCTTCCCGGCGGAGGATCTATATAGAGAAGTTTGGAAATTGGGACTTTTTGTCAGCGAGTCTGTATATAGACGTTTGCTCTCATTTGCCCACATTAGAGAGTAGCATGGTCTATATACAGTCTGCCCTCTAAAAGATCTTCTATGACAATCCGCATAAAACCGAAATCGAGCTATTGGAAACCGTACCATTTGAGGGGTGACTGTATAGACGTCAATCTGGAATGCCCACTTGCGGGGAATCTATATATACACGTATGGATGAAAATCGACAGCGTCTATACAGAGACTATTTTTCTGATGTAGTACATATGTAATGCCCCGGGCTTTTATTTTCTCTTTTTCTATTTCCCAACACGGCCTCTGCGTGTATCGAAACACACGAGAAATTAATCAAGACAAGGAGAGGGTATTCCCCGGCTGCCTGGGATTGAACAGACGTTCAGCTTCTAAGAAGAAACCCAAATGGTGGAATAACGAAATTCAAAATAGCCTATCTCTTAAAAAAAACGCGTATATAGTAGGTACACATCATCTCAGAGCGAGGCTGACAAACTAGAGTTGGACAGAATTCGCCGCGAAACCAAGAAATTAATAAAACGAAGCAAGAAAAATCTTGAAGAATATATAGCGGAAACAAGTAAATCTAATCCTAAAGAATTTTTCAGCTATGTAAATAATAAAAAGTCACTCACTTGTGGTATCGGACCGCTTGCTAATGAAAATGGTAACCACACGATGAAAATCAAATGGCTACAATCCTAAATAACTTTTTCGCATCCGTATTTACCGACGAAGATTGTTTATCACCTCAACCGCCGGAGGTTAGAAGGACCGAAAAGATGTTAAGTGGCGTGCTCATCGTAGAAAGTGACATTTTACGCACAATTGAAAAGATTAAAGTAAGCAAAGCTCCTGGTCCAGACAAAATTACCCCTAGGGTCTTAAAAGAAATCTAACATCAAATTTGTAAACCGCTCTCCATCATATTCAAGAAATCTTTAACAGCTGGAAAAGTTCCGTCGGATTGGAAACTTGCAAATGTCACACCAATTTTCAAAAAGGGGGACAAGTCTCATCCAGGAAACTATCGACCAATTAGCCTGACATCTATTGTTTGTAAGTTAATGGAGACTATCATTCGCGACAATATGGTCAAATTCTTCGAAGAAAATAATATAATAAATAATTCGCAACATGACTTCCGTAGTAAACGTTCGTGTTTGACTAACTTACTTGATTTTTTTCACTATATTTTTGAGGTGTTCGATGAAAGCAGATCAGTAGAGATCATATATCTGGATTTTCAAAAGGCATTTGATAAGGTCCCCCACCAACGATTGCTCAGCAAACTACTGGCGCACGGTATCTCGGGTAACATTCACAATTGGCTTGTGGACTGGCTCTCTGAGCGGAAACAGAGAGTAGTTCTAAACGGTGTTACATCTAACTGGCTCGATGTCAAAAGCGGCGTACCTCAAGGATCAGTGCTTGGCCCCATGCGCTTCTTAATTTATGTTAATGATATCGATGATGGGCTCACTTGCAAAGTATCAAAATTTGCTGATGACACAAAAATTGCTAGTAAAGTAACTGCGATACTCGACGAAGAAGCTTTACAATCAGATATAGATCGACTTGCACGTTGGGCAAATCAATGGCAAATGAAATTTAACGTTGAGAAATGTAAAGTGTTGCACATCGGAAAAAATAACAATCGCGTTCGGTACGTAATGAATGGCCAACAACTTTCTGCAGTAAGTAAAGAAAAGGATCTTGGAATCACTATATCAAGCGATTTAAAGCCCGGTCAGCATTGTTCAGAGATAGTTAAAACTGGAAACAAATTGGTTGGCTTCATCGGACGAGTCTTTAATAATAAATCGGAAAAAGTAATATTAAAACTGTATAATTCGTTGGTTCGACCCCGTCTAGAGTACTGTGTACAGTTTTGGTCTCCCTACTACAGAAAAGACAGAAAAGTTGGAACGGGTCCAACGAAGAGTAAAAAAGATGATTCCTAGGTTGAGAAATTTGTCATATGAACAAAGGCTTAAAGAAGTAAATTTATTCAGCCTATCAAAACGAAGAATGCGAGGCGATCTAATAGAAGTGTTTAAAATGTTCAAAGGATTCAGTGATATTAATGCGGAAGATTACTTTACAATTGATCGATCAAATAGAACAAGAAGAAATAACAATTTGAAGATAAGTGGTAAAAGATTCTCGTCGCACGAAGCTAAACACTTCTTCTTCAACGAGTTGTTAATGTTTGGAACTCTCTACCTTGTGATGTCGTTGATAGTACAACAGTTACGGCCTTCAAGAATATATTAGACAAGTGTTTTGAATCCAACCAGCAACTAAGATATTACTCATTGTCGTAATAACGTTAAGTTCTTTCGAATACTGGTGTCCTTGTCCGCTTTTATCGCCCGGTTAGTGGTAGCAGTAATGGTAGTTCTTTCCTCTTTCCTACATAAATTCCATGCAGTTTTTCCATGCTGCATGGTTCTTTTTCCTTTCCTGCCAGCTTTGGCTGGAGGGATGGGGGGGTGGGGAGGAGCCTTCGCCTTTGCTGTCCTTCATCTTCCACCTTTGATTAGATAGTTAGTGTAGCTTGTCACAAACAACCTCGTAAGGACCAGCAGGTCTGCTGTTGTTTGTTTTCCTTTGTGTTCCTTTGTGAACCCGCGACCAGCGTGACGGGAGAGCCACTCCTTACCGAGTCGGCCAAAGAGGTACCCCACTGGCTAAGTGGGTTATGGGAGGCTCGTTCATCAGGCCGTCGCCGCACTACACATACGTCTGCCCTGCCGCCGGGAAGGGGTTAACGGGCTTTTTCTACACCTATTTTTTGTTGCCCTAGAGCGGCTTCTTTAGCTGTAAAAAACAATATCCATTATCCACACAACTATATCAAAATGCTTACCGGTCTCCCCAGCTGAAGAGGTCACGGACGGAAGAGGTCACATGCGCCTCCCCAAGCCCATGTCCCCCGGCGTCCATCTCCCGGAACACAGCCACACACACAAACGCTAACTATGGGTATAAAAAAAGATTACGTGCAAAAAGTTCACACACACAAAAATACATCCTAACAAAATAATAGTGCAAAGGCATACCGCCCCGCACACACACACACAATCATACGGCAGGCCTGCCATTCACACACAAACGCACACACAAGAGAACCCACTAAACCAAACCGTCGGTGTCGTCGCGATGAGTCCTCCGCACGGTCCGTCCGGGGCATCCTGCAAAACAGAGAGGCATATTAGAAAAGGGAACATTTAGGGCCGCTTCCACAGTCCAACAGTCTTCGTAACACTCCCGAACCAAGCTATAGAATCCCATACGGTTCAAAATGGTGAGGTCTTCGATGAGACACTAAATACACAGAGCTTTTCCTGTATTGTGTCATCAAATTTGTGGACTTGAATATAAACAGGATCTCAGCTCACTCATCTCCCTTCTCTTCCCTTTCCTTCGTAGCATAAACACACAAGACCTTTCCTGAATAGTTTCGTCAAATTTGTGAACTTGAATATAAACAGGATCTCATCTCTCAATCTCATCTCTCTTCTCTTCCCTTTCCTTCGTAGCATAAACACGACCTTTCCTGAATAGTTTCGTCAAATTTGTGAACTTGAATATAAACAGGATCTCATCTCTCAATCTCATCTCCCTTCTCTTCCCTTTCCTTCGTAGCATAAACACGACCTTTCCTGAATAGTTTCGTCAAATTTGTAAACTTTAATATAAACAGTATCTCATCTCTCAATCTCATCTCCCTTCTCTTCCTTTTCCTTCATATCATAAACACAGAGCTTTTCCTGTAGTCTCGTCAAATTTGTGAACTTGAATATAAGCAGGATCTCGGCTCACTCGTCTCTCAATCTCATCTCCTTCTCTTCCCTTTCCTTCGTATCATGAATAATATAAAACCTTTCCTGTATAGTTTCGTCAAATTTGTGAACTTGAATATAAACACCAGACACTATACAGGGAAATTTTGAAGGCTCTGGTACTGATTTGGGAGCTTACTAACCCGTCATGGAGAACTGTGAAATTGGCGCTTAGACACGGGTGCAGAATTATAGCTATGCGAAAGTAAAATTACTTATGTATAGTGCATGAAACTGGCCATCACGGGGAGTTAACTCATGGCAACAAAATATATTACTAACCCCGGATTGTGAGTGAGATTGAAAATTTAAAGCAGCATTATGAGAGAGAGCACCATGCAGACATTAGCTAGAATTTCGGTTA
>NC_066521.1:22598554-22601054 GCF_024679095.1 Eriocheir sinensis | reverse complement strand
CTTCAACTTAATATCAACTAGAGTTGAAATGCATCGTTTTGAAGCCTTCTGATTAATCTAGAATCACTTAGGTTTAAACTCAAAAGCGTTCAATGCGTTAAGGACCTGGGGATCAAAATCGCGTCAAACCTCAAATTCTCACAGCAATGCATCGATGCAGCAAATAAAGCGATCAGAATGTTGGGCTTCATTCCCCACCATGCAAAGGACATTGCTAAACTAGAAGGTGTTCAGCGTCGGGCAACAAAAATGATCCCTTCCTTGCGCAACAAATCCTACGAAGAAAGGCTTTCCACCCTTAACATGTTCTCTCTTGAAAAACGTCGCCTCCGAGGAAAACTGATCGAATGTTTTAAAATACTTAAGGACTCAGAGGTGGTGGTGTTGACCTCGAAGTGCTGCCGGAGGTCACTGAAGTCTCGCAGGCCCCTTCCTTTGATAAGTGACACGCTGGTTACGTTGGGGTGGAGGCGAGGGCACTTGTAACATGCAGCAGAGGGCGGGTATCGAACCGGGTCCAGCAGTTACGTGGGCTTTTACGGGGCTTGTTAAGGACTGGGCTTGTAGGTGAGGGCGGGATTCGAACCGTTACGTGGGCGGGTACGGGGCTTGTAGGGGAGGGCGGGATTCGAACCGGGGCCAACAGTTACGTGGGCGGGTACGGGGCCTTTTGATGACTCCCCGCCTGGTATAACACACTTTGTAACTTGCAGAAGAGGGCGGGTATCGAACCGAGACCCGGGAGATATATAGTCGGGGCCGTAACACATAAACACTTGGCCGAGGGTGGATGGGAATCGAACCCAACCCAGCAGATACGGGGACTGCGGGTTCTGGCGAAGGGCTCCCGCTACCAACACACAGAGCAGCGGGTGGACAGGGAATGGTGCTGGCCAGGCGAAGGGTTGCGTCAAACTGAAGGCCGGGGCCGAGGTGCAGGTTGAAGAGAGGCAGGGCACGGTTGTCCCGGGAACTTTTCTTTGTGTGTGAGTGATAGTTGTTCCGTGTAGTTGGCTTGTTGGCCTGTTGGTGGGGGGGGGGAGCGGGCCTATAGTTAAGGGTCGTGTGTGTGTGTGTGTGTGTGTGTGTGTGTGTGTGTGTGTGTGTATAACGAGGATATCAACCATCACTCTTCTTCTTCTTCTTGTGACCTAATAATAAGCCTTGCATCGCTATTTAAGTCCTCATTAGTACTTCTTTGCACTTAGATGCTTCAATTAGTCACTCCATGATAGTAAATTTTGGGTTCCGCGATGATAAAATAAGGATATGAGATGTCTCACGATACGGGATGGCAGATGACACCACACCCCAGGAGCTGTCAAAATATTATACGGGCTAGTTAAACGTACGTGTGTGTGTGTGTGTGTGTGTGTGTGTGTGTGTGTGTGTGTGTGTGCTGTGGCGGAACCAGGGGGGGAACACCTGGTCACATGCCCCCCCCAAAAAATATTATAACTTTTAATAACGGAATTGATAATAATAATAATAATAATTCTTCATCTTCTTCTTCTTCTTCTTCTTCTTATTATTATTATTATTATTATTATTATTATTATTATTATTATTATTATTATTATTAAGGACCATATATAAGACGAGAGAGAGATAGAGAGAGAGAGAGAGAGAGAGAGAGAGAGAGAGAGAGAGAGAGAGAGAGAGAGAGAGATCTCTCTCTCTCTCTCTCTCTCTCTCTCTCTCTCTCTCTCTCTCTCTCTCTCTCTCTCTCTCTCTCTCTCTCTCTATCTCCAATTACCCACCGGAGAGACTACAAAATCCTATTCAATCTATGGTTATCAGATAATATTAATGGAATAAACGTCACTACATATCACATGACGACCCTCCAGCCAACGACTTATAACACAAGACCGTCCAAGGGGTTACACACACACACACACACACACACACACACACACACACACACCTTAACTAGCTCGTATAGTGGTTGAGATCCTGCCGCCCACATACTGGCCGTCAACAATGAGCTTGTTCGGATCACATATATATATATATATATATATATATAACTTTTTTATAGGTGATAACTGTGAGCACTGCTCATATGTACCATATGTACTCATATGTATCCTGTTATAAAGAAAGTATTACTTATTTACGCCACTTTGCCCATTCCATCTGCTGCAGCTGAACCAAGTTTTCCTACACTTAAACATACAAAATCATACAGACGGTCAACTATGGGTGAGGAGAGATTGGATGGGCTTGCGAAATTATACATTCACCGTGAACTGACCAACGGTGATCTGATGGAAAATTTTGTTACGGCTGTCACTGATATATTTATAAAAAAAAAATAGTGCCCCCCCAAAAAATATATTTTCTAGATCCGCCATTGTGTGTGTGTGTGTAATAATAATAATAATAATAATAATAATAATAATAATAATAATAATAATAATAATAATAATAATAATAATAATAATAAACGGTTTATTGTATGAAAATATACATGAGTGGAAGCTGAAATGAAACAAAT
>NC_066521.1:22546054-22596054 GCF_024679095.1 Eriocheir sinensis | reverse complement strand
TTCAAGGCTGCTCAGGTCTCCCACGCCCTTGTAACGTCTCTGAACCTATGGGCTACGGCGCTTCCCTACCCGAGACTTGTGTACCATTCGCAGTGTTTTGGGCAGAAGGAGCAGGAGGAGGAGGAGGAGGAGGAGGGGATGAAAGAAGAGCAACTGGACGAGGAAGAAGAAGAGGAGGAGAGAGAGGAGGCGAAAGAAGAGGAACTGGAAGAAAGGAAAGATTTAGAGACTGACGAGGCGAAGAAAGAGGAAGAGGAGGAGAGAGAGGAGGCAAAAAAAGAGGAACTGGTAGAAAGGAAAGATTTAGAGACTGACGAGACGAAGAAAGAGAAGAAGAAAGAGGAAGAGGAGGAGGAGGAGGAGGAAGAGGAGAGGATAATCTCATGGGGTAAAACGCCTCTTGCTGTCATGGGAGGAGCTCTATTGATACCTCTCCTGCCTCCGTGATAGATAAATAGATAGATAGATAGTGTTACGAAATAAGTCCCTTTCTAATGCTCATATGGGTACAGAATGCCACGAAATAACTCCCGAATACTTAATGATGCCAAATAAACCCCTTAAACAAATAAATAGATAGATAAAAGTGTTGCCAAATAGGTCCCTTTCGAATGCTCATATGGGTACAGAAGGCCACGAAATAACTCCCGAATACAGAATGCTGCTAAATAAATCCCTTTCCTACACATATAGATAGACAGATAGATAATGTTGCCAAATAAGTCCCCTTTTAATGCTCATATAGGTACAGAATACCACGAAATAACTCCTGAATACTGAATGCGCTACGAAATAAGTCCCTTTCTTAGACCAATTATAGATAAAATTATAGATACAAATAAAGACAGATCTCTGTTTGGGTGTATATTTTCTTCTATTTTCCCTTGATGCCCTTTCGTGGTTCTAAATACTAGGTTTTAACACATTCCGTTGAGTGGCTGTGCTTAGAGTACCGTGCATTTGCCCTTAGATTGTATTTCATATGTACAGTCCCTTATGGTGTACTCCCCTGACTAAATCAAAGCCTTTTTATTATTATTTTTTTTCACTTGTCCCCTACCATTGTCTTTTTTGTTTCCTGGTGCTAACTCCACATGTATTCCTGAGGCCGGCTTCATCACATCATTTACGAGGCCTGTTGATCGTAAGTCTTCTGGTAACTCCATCATTTAGGAACGCTCTTGATCTTAAAGCGAGTCCAATGGCAATGAAAGGAGTATCGACCAGGCCAGTACTTCATTCATTGTCATCGGAGCAGCACAAACACAAGGATCATTCGTAGAGGACAGATTTACTTGGAGACTTACCGACGACCGGTCTTGTAGTGGCTTGATGAATCCGGCCCCATCATAATCACACTCTGTCCTGCCTGGGGGTTGAGATGGCATGTTCCTCCCTTCTCCTTTGTTGTTTACTTGCAATAATAAACTATCAATCACACTCTGTCCTGCCTGGGGGTTGGGATGGCATGTTCCTCCCTTCTCCTTTGTTGTTTACTTGCAACAATAAACTATCAATCATTCAATCCGTTGAGTGCAGCGCCGTATATCTACTGCACTTTTTATTCGTTTATTTTTATTTATATTTTATGTGCATGCTCTGGGCAAAAAAACTATTATTACCATTAATGTACGGTACTATCTATATAGACGTAGTACTGACCGTCTATTACAACCCTTACTGTACGATACTCTCTCTCTCTCTCTCTACTTGCCGTCTAGCATTACTATTATGGTACGGTACTATCTATATATACGTAGTCTTTACCGTAGATTAAATTTTCAAACACGGACAGTACTATCGCTCATGAGATGATGAATCCACGCCACTATAGTAATCCGAAATATTTTAACGAAACGATAATAATAAAAAATAATAATAATAATAATAATAATAATAATAATAATAATAATAATAATAATAATAATAATAATAATAATAATAATAATAATAATAATAATAATAATGACCCGTTAATCACCATTGAGAGTGGGAATAAAAAAAAAAAATAATAAATTACATATATCCAGTCTACCGTACTAAGGTCGTGAGGAAGAACCAGCAGAACCATCAAGTGTACAAGTAACAAATAAAGGAAATTTATTCTACGGTAAACACCACGCATATATATTTACTACCGTACAGTAAGGGCAATAGTAGGTTTTCGCCCGGAGCATGTAAAGTAAATAGATAAATAAATAAATAAATGAAAGTGCAGATAACGATCCTACTGAACTATAGAAAGTGCAGGAAAGGTAGTTAAAAATTACATAACCAACCTAGCTACGGTAAATGAATTAAGAATCATTAAAGTTCCAGCAGAACCACCAACTGTATGAATAACCAAAAAACGACAGATAACCAACGAACTGAAGGCAAGACAGGAATAATAAATTGGGGAAGGCGAACCATGAGGGAAGGACCAAATCAGACCCCCTGCAGAACCACCAACTGTACAAAAAACAAAAACCGACAGATATCCAATCAAAAAAAGGCTAGACAGTCCATGAATAATTAATTTAGTTAGGCGAAGGAAGGTGGGGTCGTGAGGAAGAACCATCGGCCCAGTCCTCCCCTCCACCCGATCGATCTCGCGGAGTCTCGCAAAGCACGAGAGTCCGATCGGCGGAGCACAACAGAGGCCGCCCAGAGGCACCTATTTAAGAGTTTTTCCCTCCTCATCTTCTCTTAACGCTTAGTAAGTCCCCCAACCTGTGTTTATGGCTGCATGAAGGTGGCAAGAATATATATTAGTCCCGGGAGTCGCGTGGGGGGGAAAACACCGTGGAAAATAAGGGAAATAAGGTTATGAGTCACTAAGGGAAGGGGGAATATGGCTCCGAATGTCATCAGCTGGTCTGGAAATAGCGTGTTTTAAGGGTCATGGAGGGGATTTATGCGGTGTTTTGTGTTCCTGGTGTATTTGTTAACGTGTCTTTGGTTATTTCTTTGGCTGCGGGCGGCTGGGAAAGGGTTACACGCACGCCCATAGGAGTATCCGCTTGTGGTCATAGAAAGTCAATCAATCAATTTGTATTTTCTTCCTTTTTCATCCGTTTTCTTCCTCTCTCACGATCTTCCTCCTCCTCGTTTTCTTCCTCCCTTACTATCTTCCTCCTTTTTCTTCCTCCGCTACGATCTTCCTCCTCTTCCTTTTTCTTCCTCCCTCCTCCCTCCTCCTCCTCCCCTCACGATCTTCCTCCCTCCTCCTCCTCCTTCCCTCACGATCTTCCTCCTCCTCCTCCTTTTTCTTCCTTCTTTTCCTCCAACCCTCATGATCTTCCTCCTGCACTTCATTTTCCTTCCTCCTCCTCCTCCTTTTTCTTCCTCCCTCCCCCTTACCCTCACAATCTTCCTCCTCTTCCTTTTTCTTCCTCCCTCCTCCCCCTCCCTTTGGTATGCCCTCTGTCCCCCCCTCTGACCTGTCTTAAGAGCTGTCAGTGAGAATTCAAGCTTAGGGCAATATTGAAGGACTAGCCAACTCTTGCAAAATTAATACGGATGGAATGTTTTTTTAGTCCCTGAGCACAGTGCAGTAATAAATGACATGGTAAATAGCAGGGGGGTCGAGGGGGGCAAAGTCTACTGTTTACCGTTGATGAGGTTTCAGGCCCTGTCGCCAACATTATAACAGCAATATTAGCACGGAAAGTTGTCCTCAATTCTCACACTTATAAAGTCGTTGGATTTAGTGAATAAGTGAGTCTTCAGCGCTTTCTTGAAGATTGCCAGACTGTCATCCCCCCCCATTGGGTATGTTACGTTAGGTGGCCTGGCTATGTGGCTGTCAGAGGGGATTTTTACATTATTTGTGTGCCATATGAGATTCTGATGTCCAAATTCCTCCTCCTCCTCTTTTTTATCTTTTTTTTTTCATTCTCTGGTGCTTTGATTTTGTTATTGTGATTATTTTCTTCATTTTCTGTCCCTTAACTTGCCTCCTCCTTCTTTTTATATATATTTTCACCCTTGGTATTTTTATTCTTCCTCCTTTTCCAGGTTTTTTATTGTCAGTATTTCGGTGACTTATTTTTCTTATTAATTTTCTTCTTGGTGGTAAAGTTATGAAGTGGGTAATGTGTGTGTGTGTGTGTGTGTGTGTGTGTGTCAAGGTTGTGAGGTGGGAGACAGCTGATGGGTCTTACTATTAGAGGCATTAATGGTCAGAATAGGGTACCATAGGCCATGTAACACACACACACACAGGCACACACACACAATTGCAACATAAATTTCTCTTCACATACATAGAAAAGAAAGAAAAAACTCATTCATGTGTTAATTTAGTGGTGGCCTAACATGTAAATACTGATTGATAGAAGAGTAGTAGGTGAACAATGGTGGGTGTGGCCAGTGACAGTTAAAGGGAGAGAGATAAGCCTCTAATAATCATCCCTACAAATCAGTTTAATTGCCCATTTATCTATGCTTAATTGTTTTTAATGGGGATATAGTTGAGGTTTGGCCTTTCTGTAGTACTTTTTTTTTATACCAGGAAGCAGCTCAAGGGCAAAAACAACAAAGAAAACATTAATTGGAGAGTTCAAGTCTTTGCCAAGTGATTAGGTTAGGATAGATTAAGTTAAGAATCTGATTGAAGGAATAGATGGATAATTAGGTGGATTTTCTTATCAATATCCTCAAGTGGTCCTTAGAGAGACTGTGGGGGAAGATTAGGTGTAAGCTAGGTTAGTTTAGGTTTAGAATCTGAAGGAATAGGCAGTTCTTATTTAGGCATATTTTCTTATCAATCTACTCGTAATTGGTCCTTAGAGAGACTGTGGGGAAAGTTTAGGCGTAAGTTAGGTTAGTTTAGGTTGAGAATCTAATAGACACTTCACTGATTCTAAACCACCACAATGCACACAGTTATACCATATGCCCTCAACTTCTACTAACTTTTGGAGGGAATGTGGTGGAGGACTGTCTTGTTTGTAGAGTAAGAAGTAGCTAAAGGTCAGGTTAAGATGAATGAGGTTTGAAGTTTAATTAAAGGTGGAAACGGTTCTTAGTTTGGGTTGGTAAGGGTAGGTTTAGTTCATGTGGTGGAGCATTGGTTTGTCTGTAGTGTAAGAAATAGCTAGAGGTTGTCAGGTCAGGATAAATGAGGCTTGAGGTTTAATTATAGGCGGGAACCATTCTTAATTTGGGTAGCCGAGGGTAAGCTTAGTTCACCGTGATATTGTGTGGTGTGTTATCTTCGTAATTGATTGTTTTGATCATTATTTGTATTATCACACTTGAAACTCTTGACTTTTTATCATGAACTTTGATTTGATGACTGTTTATTCTCTCATTATATCCCACAGTTCAGGAAAAAACAACAACTTGGGTTTTTATTTATGTTACAGCAGGAAATAGAAACACAGGTATAGACAATGAAGGAAAAAAAACTTAATATATTCTTTAGTAAATGTAAATTCTCTTAGTTTTTGAGTATATATAGGAAAGAAAAAAAAACTCCTGGAAACGACATCTTGATTTCTTATGTGTGTGACAGCAGGATAAAGAAACAGGTATCAACAGAGAGAGAAAAAAGAGCAATATATGCTTTAGTAAATGTAAATTCTCTTAGTTTTTGAGTATAAATATGAAAGAAAAAACCCTTCTGGACACATCTTGATTTCTTATGTGTGTGACAACAGGAAATAGAAAGAAAGGAAAAAAAAAAAGGGAAAATAACCTTGATAAATAATTCACTAAACCATAAAATCCCATAATTATTTTTCTGAGTATAGATGGAAAAGAAAATGGAGTCAATAGTTTGGTTTCTTATAAACGCAGCAACAGGAAATAGAAACAAAGGTATCAAAAAAACAAAAATAACTAAGTTTTTATAGATAGTCTTGATAATGGTAATGGCTACTGTCTTGTCACCCTGCACTAAGTAATTTGATATAGTAGTTTGTTAGGGTAAGATTTTAAGTATAATATTGTTTCGGTGTGTGTGTGTGTGTGTGTGTGTGCATGTGTTTACCGTTGCCGTTTACCGTTGATGAGGTCTCCGGCCCCGCACCGCCGCTAGCGCAGTGCTCTGGAGGGCCATCAACAAATATGATGTTAGTCTCATTAATAATCCTCAATGCACTTATTCGCAAACATCGTAGTGAGTGAGTGAGTCTTTGATTGCTCTCATGAATAGCCTATTGATGTCCTTTTAATAAACTTGGCATCATCATAGTCATAGAGTGCGTATGGCCTTACAATGAAGGTGGAGTCATGTATACATATTTTTTCATCCCCCACAAGGCTGCCTAACCTGCCTGGAGATAGCTGGTGTAAGTTGCCCCGCCTCTCATCTCCCTCTCTCTGTCTCTGTCTTTCCCGTTGCCCAACTGTGAATGCCAACCTACCCCCTCTGTAGCTCTGTAGATGTGTACGTGTGTGTATCCAGGCAGATAGCTGGTGTAAGTTGCCCTGCCTCTCATCTCCCTCTCTCTGTCTCTGGTCTTTCCCTTTGCCCATCTGTGAATGCCAACCTACCCCCTCTGTAGCTCTGTAGATGTGCGTGTGTGTGTGTGTGGTGTTTCTCATTTACCTAACTTTTCTTTATTGAATTGCCAGTTTATGTGCTTCTATAATCTTCTTTATCCTATGGTCATTTGTTTCTTGTGGAGTTGGATTTAAAGTCAGTAGTCTTAGATGCTTCTGGCTCTCACATCGACCATTTCCAAGGGCCAAAAAGGGATCAGTTGGGTTCTAAAGATGTGTTTTTCTAGGTTTGTGGCACCGAAGAAGGGTCAGACTTCCACTAGGATCGTTAAACTATCCCTGGAAGTGCCCATAACATACGAAAACTGTGTCAAATCCATGTGTTTGGGTGCCAATATGTTTAAGAATATGACCCTAAGCTTTACATGAAAATACCTAAAGTGTAACGGTAGAAATTAACGACCCCTTGACTTGAATGAAAAACGCTTAGTCAGTAGTAGGCTCTTGAATACAGTCGAACACAGAGCAGAGTCAGTGTTTGAACTTTATAGAAGGTTGAGGCTTTGTGAGTGAATGTTACCAGACCGAGACAAACTTCTTTGTCAGTTTAATGAGTAATATTAGTCACTGGCATGCTGTACCTTCCTTCCTCTTTGTGTGTGTGTGTGTGTGTTTACCTAGTTGTAGTATACAGGTCCTGAGCTACACTCGTATGGTCTTGTACATCTATACTTGTCCAGTCTTTCCTTAAATTGCCATACACTCTTTGCCTCCACTAGTTCCTCTTCTAATTAATTCTTTGTGTGTGTGTGTGTATGTATGTTGTGTTTAGCAGTCAATATACTGTATCAATGTGTGTGTGTCTTACCTATTGAAGCTAAAATGTACACTCCTTGCATCCACCACTTTCTCTTGTAATTCATTCCCTGTGTGTTTCAATTTGTGTAAGTATGTGTGTGTGTTGTATTCAGTGATCAGTAAGCTATCTATCTGTGTGTGTGTGTGTGTGTGTGTGTTACCTAACGAAGCAAAGGTGGTATAGGAAGGGTGATGTCAGCAAGGGAGGAAGGAATGTACCCCTGCAGTACCTTACCTCCCAAAGGGTTCTGCAAGTCATTTGGTCAAACGTAAATATGCTAATGTGATGACATCATCCTTCCCTCCCTCCCTCCTCCTCCCCCTCCTCCTTGTTCCTCCTCCTCCTCTTCCCTTTCCCTCAGCCATTCTGCTACTTTACATTTACATAACTTCTCCTTCTTGTACTTTCTCTTCTTTGTTCCTCCTTTTCTACCTCTCTTTCATCCTCTTTCTCTGTCTTCTCATATGTGTACCTCCCTCTTCCTCTTCCTCTGCCTCTTCCCTCAGTTAGCCTCCCATACCTCCTCCTCCTTCTCCTCTTCACCTTCCTCTCCCAGCCAGCTTCCTGTATACCTGTACCTCGTTACTTGCCAGGGGAACACCTCTTGTGGATTACCTATCGTGCATGCGGCATAGTGTGTGTATTGTTGGTGACTCATTTGTTTTCGTTCCCCCTCCTAGTTTTTCTTCCCCTGTGTTGTGAGTGGATGCTGTAGTGAGATGCCGGTGATGTTGTCGGTTGTGCGTTGGAGATGTGTTTGTTTTGATCATTATATCGCTTGGACAGTTGCGTGTGGTGGAGTCTTGGTGGTGTTATTTTTTTCTGGTGTTAGAGTTGTGTGATTCTAGATGTTTGGTTATATGGAGAAGCTTAATGGATCTTATTATTTGGTGCTGTTGTGTTAAATTTTTGTGTATGTGCGTGTGTGTGTGTGTGTGTGTGTGTGTGTGTGTGTGTGTGTTAGTTCTCCCTCTTTTCAATCCTTCATCTCCAGCTATATACCGACAAGTTTCTATGTATATTACTGGGTGTCTTTCTTACATAGCTGGTGTTTCCTATGCATTAACTATCTTGAGGTCTATACTCTTATCAACTCCTATGCAAGTGTTCCTATTCTTCATCTTTTCAGTCCATCACCAGCTATTTACCAAGAAGTGACTGTTGTTTCTCTGCCTACTGCTGGGTGTTATTTCCTATGTATTAACTCTGTCTTGAGGTCTATACTCTATCAACACCTATGTCAGTGTTCCTATTCTTCTTTTCAGTCCCTTATATACCAACAAATGGCTGTTTTCTCTGTACGGTGTTGTTTCCTGTGTATTAGCCCGGTAGCTGCAGGGATCATGTTTCTTAAAGGCCCCTCTAAGTGAGAATAGTGAGAAAAAATCATCACTCACACAAACCATTTCATAATATATATCAACGCATTTGTGATCAGTTCATGTATCATCTATTTTTGGGGGTTTATATCGTGGCAAGAATTTAGCCTGTCGCTGGTGCATGGTAAAGCCACAAATTTGGCCCGTCCCTGCTACCGGGTTAAGTACGTGTTGATGTGTTGCCCTAATCCTCCGTGTGTGTCTCTGCAGGTATGGAGGTGTAAGAAGTGCTGTGATACGCGAGTTGTTTGGTGCCCACAGTGAACCCACATCATGAAAATGGTTTTGTCGCAGCGCCAAAGAGAGGAACTGTGAGTAGCTGTAAAGAGATCCTTCAGTATGTTATTAATTGTTTTTTGTATTTGTTTTCCTACCCATTCAAAACAAAGATTGGAAGATTAAAGTCTTGGCCAAGTGAGTAGGTTAAGATAGATTAAGTTTAGAATCTGTAACTGAGTGGCTCCTTGTGAATCCAGTTTTTTGTTTTAATTCTTTTGTTAATAATTGTAATGGTCATCAAACATATGCTACAGTCTTTTGTTTTCCTTTCCTGACTCACTCATCCTCCTCTCCTTTCACCCTCTTCCTCTCTATTATTGATTAGTGTCCTTCCCCTTCCCTTTCTTATCTTTTCCTTCCTTCTTCCTCATTGTAACTATTAGAAGCTTTGGTGTCAGGGGTGTGTTGAAAGGTCCTTGAATGTATTGTTAGTTTTTCTATTTATTTACCTAATTCCTTTTTTTTTTTTATATAGTTTTACATCATAGTTTATTTTGTTTTATATTTGGCACCATATGACCCTGCAGTTGCAGTGCCAAGAACTGTTCACCTCAATAATGAATCAATCTGTCTTGTTCCCCCCACAGCAATAAGGCCATAGCTGACTACCTGTGCAGCAATGGCTATATGGATGCTCTGGAGGCCTTCAAGGCAGAGGCTGACATGCCGGGGGAGATCGAGAGAAAATACGCCGGACTCCTTGAGAAGAAATGGTGCTCAGTCATCAGGCTCCAGAAAAAGGTGAGGATTTACATAGACTTGCAGTTAGTGGCAATCCCAGACTTCATATTGGTGGCGTGCTCGAGAGTAACTGTTCACCATCGCAACGAGGTTACTGTCGGGTTGGAGGTAGCTGGTGGTCTGTAAAATGACTTGTGGGGGAACTTGTTCACTTTATTGCTGCACCCCAGCACTGCACAAGTGGATGGCATTTCGGCAGAGGGTCTGTCTTGCGGCACCAACACAGAACAGATCAAAAGAAGAAGAGGAACAGTTTGTTTTGCCTCTGATTCAGCCCCGAGCTTGAGTTGTGCACACAACCTATTGGCCTGTATCACAGGGTAATAGGTTTTTACCCACCAGAGCCTCAGTGGATCATTGGTATGGCAATGAGCACTGCAGCCACGTGCTGCTATATAGCTTATGCACCCAACTTTACCCTTACCATTTACCCAGCAATAGCCTCATCTCCTCTCCCCCTTCTCTCCCTCAGGTTATGGAGCTTGAGGTGAAGCTGAACGAAGCCGAGAGAGAGTACATCGCAGGAGCCCCGACACGCGACAAACGCTCCCCCGCAGAATGGATCCCTCGCCCCCCGGAGAAGTACTGCCTCACCGGACACAGAGCTCCGGTCACTCGGGTAAGGACCTCTGACTGGTACTGTATTGACTATACTCCCTTTCAACAACAGTCAGAAATATTGCAGCTGAAATATCGGAAGTTTTTTTATATGTTTGTTTGTACCCTATAGATGAATCAAATGTCCGAAATATTGCAGTCAAAATATCGGAAGCTTTTGTTTTTATGTCACTAGCATCACAGAACAGTCCATGGAAATCACAGCAACTTCCACGAGAGGCTTTTCAAACAGACGTATTGAGATGCTGCGACGTTTAAGAATATGAGTTTAACCGATGAAGTAAAAATTATCATCGTCATTATCTCCCCCCAGGTCATCATCCACCCCATGTACTCGGTGATGGTGTCGTCCAGCGAAGACGGGACCATCAAGGTGTGGGACTACGAGACAGGTGACTACGAGAAGACCCTCAAGGGTCACACCGACAGCATCCAGGACATTGCCTTCGACCATAGCGGGAAGTTCCTAGGTGAGAGAGGGAGAGGGAAAGTGAGAGAGAGAGAGAGAGAGAGAGAGGATATTTATATTACCTACTAAAGGAAGAAAACAAGAGGAAAAAATTATGAGAGAATCAGTTTTATAAGAGAGAGAGAGAAAGAGAGTAAGGTAAAATTAAGGGCACAAGTTATACCTATGCATGGCCAAATATAAGATAGTAACAAAAAAATAAGTTCTAACCCCATTTTTACATTATCTTTGTATTTTATTTTTATTTATTCATTCATTTTTCCCCCCCTAGTGTCATGTAGTGCCGACATGTCCATCAAGCTGTGGGACTTCTCCTCCTACGAGTGCGTCAAGACCATGCACGGCCACGACCACAACGTCTCCTCCGTCACCTTCATGCCCTCGGGTGACTACCTCCTCAGCTCCTCCCGGGACAAGACCATCAAGATGTGGGAGGTGGCGACCGGGTAAGACATTTTCCCTCCCTTGATTTACTTGTTTACGTTTTTATGTGTGTACGCAGAAAATGAGGCAGCTTAAGGGTGAAAAAAAGAAAAGAAGAAAGAAAATAGGCGATGAAGATGTAGGAGATGGTGTCTGGGTAAGGATTTCTTCACCCTTTATTTATGTATTTATTTACTTATGTGTATAGACAGAGAAAGAGGCAGCTCAAGGACTGTATGTGTGTGTGTGTGTGTCCAGTTCTTCAATTTTGTTTTAACTGCAACAAATTTCAGCCTCTACTTTCTGTGTGTATGTTTGTGTGTGCATGTTTGTGTGTGTGTCTCCAGGGCTTCATTTTTACATTTTAACTGTAATAGAAATTTCAGCTTCAAGTGTGTGTGTGGGTGTGTGCATGGGTTTCCATGTGTGTTACTGACTCGTGGCTTTCCAGGTACTGCGTCAAGACCTTCACTGGGCACCGGGAGTGGGTCAGGATGGTGCGGGTGTGCAGCGACGGCTCCCTCATCGCCTCCTGCTCTAACGACCAGACGGTGCGAGTCTGGCTCACGGCTACCAAGGAGTGCAAGGTGAGCTCAAGTGGTTGAGTACCTACACTGCATGATGTGAAAACCTTCAGCAGTGGGTATAAGTTGAGGTAGTTTAAAAAGAAAGGCAAAAGTTGATATATAAATAGGGTAGTGAATGAATGGAACAAATTACATTATATATTTCTATTTTGTGTCCACATATCCCAGAACATCCTAATTTTTTATAGGTCTCCACCAGAGTTACCAGATTTGCGTACCGAGCATACTGTATTTTCCGACTTCTGACCCACCCGTAACTACTCCATAAAACATCAATAAATTAAAGATTTTAACAATAACTATGTATCTGCTCGATATTTGTGTGGGTACGACAGTTTTGGGTCTGAGACTGATAAATATAATGTTCTGAGTACGATAATCTTGTAACACTGGTCTCTGCCCTATTGGAAACTTGCAACATTTGTCTTTCCCACTTTTCCATTCCATTACATCCATTCTGTCCACCATTCCTATTGCTTTCTCAACCCTTTCCATTCCCAACATTCCTAATTCTGTACCCTCTTCATTCCATTTCTATTTCCACCATTCCCATTGCTTTCTTATCCCTCTCCATTCAATATCCACCATTTACACCATTCCTATTTTCTATTTCCACTATTATGTCCACCATTTCCATGTCCTCCGTCTCAAAACCTCTCTCCCTTAGGCCGAACTTCGAGAGCACGACCACGTGGTTGAGTGCATCACCTGGTGTGAGGGCAATGCCTGCTCCGCGGTGAACGACGCCCTCGCCACGGACAACCGCAAGCCCACCTACCAAGGCCCCTTCCTCATCTCGGGCTCCAGGGACAAGACCATCAAGGTAGGATCAGGGATTAGGATGGTAGACCCTCTATGTAATGCGAAATAGGTGCCACCACAGAAATTAATGCTAAATGGAGGTTAACTTAATTATTTCTGGTTATTTTAGTATTTATTATTTATTGAATCAACCTTTCTTGGTTTACATGGATATGTCATGAGTAAGAATAGTTACATGGGCATGCTGGGCTGCAGTTTGTTCTAGGTTTTGTATATTTCATTTTTAGTATTTATTTACTATTTATTATATATTATTGAATCAACATTTTTGGTTTCTATCAAGTTAGGGAAGATTTGGCCACCCCTATTTTATTATCCTTTTACTGTCACTATTTTCATTGAGGGGGGACTATTTGGGTCTATTTTCATTGAGGGGGGACTATTTGGGTCTATTTTCATTGAGGGGGGACTATTTGGGTCTATTTTCATTGAGAGGGGACTATTTGGGTCTATTTTCATTGAGAGGGGACTATTTGGGTCTATTTTCATTGAGAGGGGACTATTTGGGTCTATTTTCATTGAGAGGGGACTATTTGGGTCTATTTTCATTGAGAGGGGACTATTTGGGTCTTTTCATTGAGAGGGGACTATTTGGGTCTTTTCATTGAGAGGGGACTATTTGGGTCTATTTTCATTGAGAGGGGACTATTTGGGTCTATTTTCATTGAGGGGGGACTATTTGGGCCTATTTTTATTGAGGGGGGACTATTTGGGCCTATTTTTATTGAAAGGGGACTATTTGGGCCTATTTTCATTGAGGGGGGACTATTTGGGCCTATTTTTATTGAGAGGACTATTTGGGCGAAGTTTCATTGAGTGGGGACTATTTGTGGCTATTTTCATTGAGTGGGGACTATTTGGGCCTATTTTTATTGAGAGGGGACTATTTGGGCCTATTTTCATTGAGGGGGGACTATTTGGGTCTATTTTCATTGAGAGGGGACTATTTGGGCCTATTTTTATTGAGAGGGGACTATTTGGGCCTATTTTCATTGAGGGGGGACTATTTGGGCCTATATTCATTGAGAGGGGACTATTTGGGCCTATTTTCATTGAAGGGGGGACTATTTGTGCCTATTTTCATCGAGGGGGGACTATTTGGGTCTGTTTTCATTGAGGGAGGACTATTTGGGTCTATTTTCATTGAGGGGGAACTATTTGGGTCTATTTTCATTGAGGGGGGACTATTTGGGCCTATTTTCATTGAGGGGGGACTATTTGGGTCTATTTTCATTGAGAGGGGACTATTTGGGTCTATTTTCATTGAGAGGGGACAATTTGGGTATTTTCATTGAGAGGGGACTATTTGGGTCTATTTTCATTGAGGGGGGTACTATTTGGGCCTATTTTCATTGAGGGGGAACTATTTGGGTCTATCATATTTTCATTTTCTCGATGCTCTTTCATAGATCCTAATAATAATGATGATAATAGCCAAATTTCTGCCGTTGAAAATATTGGATAATGTTTCTCTACAGATTTTGGACATTGGGTAATATTGGCTGTTTGTATTTTGATTTGGGATGCTGTAAGGTAATCTTGGATATTTATTTATTTATTTTTATTTATTTATTTTTTTTTTTCAGATTTGGGACGTGGGTGTGGGCCTCTGCCTCATCACACTGGTGGGCCACGACAACTGGGTGCGGGGCCTCGTGGTTCACCCGGGCGGAAAGTACCTCCTCTCGGCCTCGGATGACAAGACCGTTCGGGTGTGGGACATCAAGAATAAGCGTTGCCAAAAGACCCTCGATGCTCACTCTCACTTCTGTACATCCTTAGGTGAGGACGCCACGATGGGTGTTCATGTGGAGGGACGTAGGCTAACTTAACATAACATAATTGAGGCATACACAATATCTGGGACATGGAGGGACCTAGGCTAACATAACATGACTTAATAGGACCATATGCTGTAGTGGAGACATGGAGTGACAGAGGATAGCATAACATAATATAATGGGGGCATGGAGGAACCTAGGCCAATATAACATGACTTAATAGGACCATATGCAATAGTGGAGACATGGAGTGACATAAGGTAACATAACATAACATCATGGGGGCAAATGCAGTAGGGGACATGACAGGCTCTTATATGTGACTGAAGTATTTGACTGTTGATTTTGTTTACTGAAACTGGCGTTGGAGGGGACATTAGGTTGTTGTGTTGCTATTAATGGAGCCTTGATATATTTAAATATGTTTGCACTTGATTTTAGTTAGCAGGGTCAGTGTTGGGATATGTTTTGTTTACTGTCAAGGCACGATAGGAGCCTTGATGTGTCTTGACCCTCACCCCATGCTAACCCATGACCCTTCTTCCAGACATGCATAGAAACGCCCCTTACGTCATCACCGGCAGCGTGGACCAGACCATCAAGGTGTGGGAGTGTCGCTAACATGAGGGTGTGCCAGCCAGCCAGCCTCCCCCTCCCAGCCCACCCCTTCCTCCCTACTGCACGCTGTCACTGCTGCCACACACACGGATGATGATGATGCCACTGCTGCTGCTGCTGTTGCTGCTGCTGCTCCCTGCCCCTCCTGCACTGCTGTCTGTGATCCCCTGCCCTGTGGCTGCTCTGGTGGTGGTGGTGGTGGCGGTGGTGGTGGCAGCCACGCTGGGTACCTCCGCAGGGCTGGTGCCACCCTCCCTGCCCTGCACTATGATCTTGAGGGAGCTGGAATTTGGACAGTGTGCAGTAAGAGGCAAGTGGATCATGTTTTTGGGAGGATAAAACCCAAGTAATTTATTACTTTAATTTATTATTACCACAAAAGATATCAAGAGCACCACCCTCTTGACAGTAACTTGGGCATAACTGGGGCGCCAGGGAAGCTGAGGGGCATCTAGGGTGGGCTCAGCACCTGTGTATAGCTGCTGCTTGTGTTGCCTCCTTATCTTGCACACACGGCAAGGCCGAGGCTGCAGGCTTGCAGCTCCAGGTGTGACGTGTTGCTGATCCTCTGTTGTTTCTACACCAAAGAAGAGTAGAGGTGTTTCTTCAATGCCTGGAAGTGTTTACCATGAGCTCATTTGTATTTGTGATTCCTCATTCCCAGGTGATGATCATTAAAAAAAAAAAAAAAACTAATGTAACATTGTAAATATTGAAGTAGCAACTTAGTTACTTATACAACAGCCATGTTTTGAGAAACATAACGGAGGGCAAGGATGGAATATGTAGGCAGCAGTACAGCGATGCTTGTAATTGGTGGGCTGAGGGCCAGGCAGAGGGTGGCAGCAGAGGCCTCCGCCCCTGGCCACGGCCCCTCTCAAAGAGTGGGCCTGGCACACAGCGCCTGCCCCCCAGCACACCCTGCGACACAAGCCTTGGGAGACAGGAGAGGCTAGTTCAGTACAGGCAGTCTGGTGCTACACCCCTGGCCTCCACAGGGAGACTGTATCTAGGGTACAGCCTCCCTGGGCCTCCTCCGCCACCTGAGCGTGTCGGGGCCAGGCGGGCGGTTGGTTGGTGGCTGTTACCTCGGTTGTGTCCGGCGGGGCCGCGCGCTCCCACGTTCAATTCTCCTCACAGACAATACGAGTCTTAACTTTACTCTTTCATTTTGTCACTCTGCGACCTGTATCTTCACCACATCCAGATTTCATGGCAGATCTTTAAAAAGTCAAATTAGCGAGGCACAAAGGGTGCCTTTTTTTTTATATACTAACATGCTGTGATTACCTTATATAGTCTACACTTTACAGAGCTTTAGTATATTTTTTGTATTTTTGTACTGTTTAAAGTAGCCATGTGGTTTTGATGGTCATATTGGCATCAAATGATCACTGACTATCTTGTGTTTATTACAATGAGGCTGGGGCTACTCTGAGGCTACCTTGCCTGGCCAGCCAGCCAAGGAACAGCACCACCAGTAGCTATCAGTCACCCTGCCTTGGACTATGCCTGTGCCTGCACTGCCAGCGGGTCAGTGTCATGCAAACTTTGGTGAACACCACCACACTAGTTCAGTTAAGCAGCAGTAATAGAGAGGCCGGCTCTTCTGTATTGACAACTGAAAATGGCTGCCACAAGGTCTTAGCTGTGTTGCATAATATGTTGAATAGTCCATGGGGCTGGTTAGTTTCAGATTTATTATATAATGTGTGTGGATATGTGTGTAGTATGCATATACTCTTCTGCATAATGATGCATATTTGTATATGCATAACACATTCTTTTCTTTGAATTAAAACTCAACCATATACTTATACATTGCATATACCCTTCTGCATTATCATGCATATTGTATATGCATAGTAGCACATTCTTTTTTTCTTTGAATAAAAACTCGCCTGTATTCTTATACATGCATAAACATTCATTACATTTACTCTACAATGCTAGATCTGAGGCCTAAGTGACAGTGTATACAATAGTGGCAGCCGAAGAAAGTGTCAAACATGTCTTGCTTTAGTCAACAGACGCCGCTGTCATTTGACTCTGCTCCTCTCACTAGTGTGTAGCCAAATAGTGTAAGTGCATTTTGGTGCAAACCTTTTTTTTCCAAATATTGTTTTATAGTTATTTATTTCACGTGTATGACTCGCTCTTGAAACTTCATGACGATGGGGCCATAGGGGCTGTTGGAGAGACCTTTGAGATGGCACTCAGGACTTTTGACGACCTTACTTCTGTCTCCTCCTCTATGAACACTTGCGACACTAGGCCGCTGGGGAGGGTCGTTGCTGCTGTTGCCTCCGCTGCCGTAGCCATCGCATCCCCGGGCAGCACATGGGAGGGACCCTAAGAGTCGAGAGGCAAGAGGCGTTGATTCTGATAGCCAGGCACATCGGCGGTCAGGTAACGTTGCCTTTCATGAAGCAGACACCTGAAGCTTGGCACAATCAGTTACCAGTTGGAGTTGAGACTTACCCACATTCCATAGCCTTGTGGTGGTGACTGGTGGTAGGCCCGGACGCGAGGTGTGTCGGGGCTGTCGGCTGTTTTGTTTGCTGTCTGTACTTCTGATCCTATTGCTTGGCCATTAAAGGAAATACTATTGTCTGTTCTTGAAAGGTAATGTTCGCTGACGGCTAGAGAGAAAACTTACCTATATAAATTTCAAGTAACTAACCAATTTTTTTTTCTCACGATATACATAGTCTCCTACACACTAATGATGTTGATGTTGATATACGAGTCTGTGTCTTATTTATTGTTTAGACTCATTATTTGTGCTGGTTTAGTTTTGTGGACAAGCAAACACGTGTAACAATAGGTGATCATTTTTTAGTCAGTGTTGGTTCACTAGCGACTGTCTTTGGCTTTGTTTTTTCTTTCTTTAAATAGATAAATTCAATCTTAGTGTTTCTGAAGACAGAGGTTTTTGTTTGGTGGGTTTCGTACCCCAGAGAAGGTCACTGTTTACACTACACCATTTTGAAATTGTTCAAGCTGGAAGTTTGTCTAACCCATTACCTTGAGACAGGTAATTTGTGACCACTGATCCCAAGGGTGTGCTCACTCACTCACCCAGGAGTTTTTTCAGTACAGAGTTTCAGACAGAAAATTAGTGAACCCAATGAGAGGTAAGTCTGAGAAGGGCACAATTTTGTTTAGTTGTTTTAGTCACCAGTCTTGTTCCAGCTGAAACGCTTGTTTACCCCCACAAGAGGAGTGTGTCAGCCAATCCTCCAAGCGATTTCAGGCACAGACTTTTGAGTTCACTTCAGTTTTCAGGCGTTGTGAACCTCTGCTCTTGCTAGCTTAGAGAGAAGTCACACCCTGAGCGTTGGCGAGGCACCTCCCTCTCCCGTCACCACGACACGCCACCTTTTCCTTGGTTAGCCTCTGTGTCCAAGAAGTGAACTTTGTTTCCCTTATATACATACATACATATATATACATATAAATATATACATACATATATATGCATTAAAATTGATGTTCAGACTTGTCTTTTAGTGAAACCATTCTTGAAGGAAACAAGTCAATGTTCTGCTTGTCGTACATGACTGAACAATTCTCCGTTCAGCACACTTTCATTCCGTTCCTTTGTGTGGTGTAGCAGCGTCTTCACACTCTTATCACTGGCATACATTGGACTTTTAAACATCTTGCATGTGTTTACATTTTGTTTTTCCAATTTCTTGCTTCTCTATATTTTCAGGTATTTTGCATGCTTTTGCTAATGTTGGTGACATTAGGAGTGTGCATGTTGAAGACTGTTGATGACAACACTGTCGCGAGTCATTAGAAAGCACTGATGTTTGACATGAGTCTTGTGGGATGATTGATTACATTTAGACATGGGTGAGATAATGTACCCAAGCCGGAACATCTTGGCAGCTTGGAAAAATCAAATCTGCAGCCATTTTTATTCAGCTTATATTTTTTGTAGTGGAGGAATTTCACGGTCTTTAATTAGTTGCTTTGAACAACTTTGTTACTGCTGAACACTGTACATAATTACCTTCTCTTCTCTGTACATTTATTCTATAAACATTAAGTAACAACTGAATAAATTCGATGTACACCAGACATTTATTTTTCTCCTTGACTTGCCCCGAGCACCTGCAGTGTGTTGCCAGTGCTGGAGGATGTAGGTCCAAGAGTATTAGAACATAAGATTTACTGGTTAATTGATTTTTTTAGAATTCAGGTAATATTGCATTTTCTTGCATGAATTATGTACACTTAATTTTGGTCTGTGTAAAAGAGCTGTAGCCGGCATCCCTTCTTCAGGGCGTGGAAGTTAAGGCGGCCGATTCAAGGGTCATCTTTCGCCAGCTTCCAGCAGGCTCGCGGCAGGATGGCACATTGCCTTAGTCCACTGCTTGTGTGCAGGTCCTCCTCTCACCACTGTGTAGCGATTTAGCCAAATAATTATGTGCATTTTCGTACAAATCTTTTTAAGAAATGTTATGTACATCTATTTCACCTGTATGACTTACTCTTAAAACATGACGGGGTCACAGTGGCTGACAGAGCTTGAAAATGGTATTCAGGATACCTGAAGTATATAGTTGGGCCACTTTTAATTTTCTTTTCACGAACTTGATTTGAAAGCTTGACTTTTTCTACATAGTCATTATGCTTTGCTATCTTATATTCAAACCTCCAAGAACTAGAAAAAAAAAACATTAAACATTCTACCTTATGTTCACATCCCTGAGAGAATGAAAGAAAAAACAATGATAGCATTCTTCAACTTTTAATTCCTTCACAATAGCAATATTAACATAAACAACCACCAAATACCCTCCTAGTAATAACAGTCACCAAACTAAACACATCACATTTTACAAGAGGCCTTTCATGTTTCCTCAGCAGGCCCTTTATGGTTTACTTCATCTGTTGCCCTTGATCTGCTTCCATTGCCATATAAAAATGAGCCATGCAGGGTAACTTTCCTTTAAATAGCAATAATTATCATCAAGGGAGAGTAGACTTGTTAATACCTGTCTTGCCCTCCAACGACCATGTTATATATGTAGGAAGGAATCAAAGAGACCATATCGTGTGGTGGGGACAGGAACTGCGAAAGGAGAGTTGCCATGGGTGGAGAATGGTGGTGTGAGTTGTGAGGGAGAGTACTCTGGGCTTGGAGGTGGGCAACCATGTGTGTCTAGGGCTTGGAATGGGCGGTGGGTAGTGCGAGATCTCCATGGGCCAGCAGATGGCTTTATGTGGGTGTGTCGGGCTTGGAGTGAGCTGATGGGGGGTTGATGTGGGCTTGCTGATAGTTTAGCGTGGGTAAGTTAGGGCTGGTGGGAGGTTGGTGTGGGTTGACATGGGTTCCCTGGGCTTGGAGTGGGCTGGCGGTGGTTGTGGGAGGTTGGTGTGGGTTACCGTCGGTGTCCAAGGTTTTGTGTGGGCTGGCGGGGGTGGTGGGAGATTGGTGTGGACTGGCAGGGGTGATAGGACGTTGATGTGGGCTGGTGTGTGCGATTTGGGTTTGGAGTGGGCTGGCGGGGGTGGTAGGAGGTTGATGTGGGCGGGGAAGTTTGACATATGTGGGCGGTGAGGGAGGGAGTTGCCTGGATGGTGGTGGTGGTGGTGAATGCGTCGTGGTGTTGGAATGCTTGACGTAGTACTGAGATCCGGAGGGGAGTGAGAGGAGGTAGAATCCGCTTGCACCAGAGGACTTGAGGTTGAGACTGAGGTTCTGTCATTTAGTTGGTCATTTGAGGTTTTCTTGGTCCTTTCCACTCCCTTCTCGCTTCTCTCTCCATTCTGCTTCCTTTGCCGTGTCTTCGGTTGTCCCTTCGTTGCCAGGTTACATCCCGGGCAGTCCACGGAGCCCCTCATACAATTTGGGTTCATGCTGCGTCGCGCCCTCAACCGCGTCACCTTAACCCCGGTCTTGCAGAGGTGGTTGAGGATTCTCGGTATGGTTGTGCTATCTTGCTTCCCCTCTTTTGGGTGTTTTATGTCTTCTGACGGCTGATGGGGCGAGGAAGAAGTAATTGAGGGGAAGGAACGGGGTTTGGGAGGCGTTTTCTTGTCTCGTTTCCCCTTACTTGGCGCCTGAGGGGAAGGGGCGGTTGATTCTTCGAGGGGAATGGACGAGGCCGAGGAGGCAGTTACGGCTTCAAGAGGAGAGCATTTAGGAGTCCCCCGTGCTTTAGAGGGAGAGGAGGAGGTAGTTGAGGGGAAGGGACGGCGTTTATGAGGCGATTTCTTGTCCCGTTTCCTCTTGCCTGGCGCTTGAGGGGGCGAGGAGGTAATGACAGTGAAAGTGGGGCGGTTAGGCGACACCCATGCTATCCCTGCCCGGGTAGCTGCGTTTCTGCCTTGAATAACATCGCTACTCCTCCCACGATTCATAAAGTCAGCAAATCTTCGTCCCTCTCCATCTGTAAGGCGAATACCAACGTAGCAACTTTCCCGGGTGTTGTGGCGAGAGAGCCTGGTGACCCTGACGCCCGCGGCCACAAGATGCTGCCCGATACACATATTGGGCAGGAAGGAGACGCCGCTGTGCTTTTCAAACGCCTCGATCAAGTCCTTCCTCAACACCATGTCCTCGTCTCTTCCCGTGAACGATGTCTTCCTCACGCAGAACTCCACAAACCTTTCCTTGTACGTGTAGTTTGTGGGGTGCTGAAGAAACCTCCTCATTATGGTGAGTTTCTGGTCCTCCAAGTTCTTGTCTGCGTCTCCCTCAGCCATGATTACTGTGAGGACCTTAGAGGCTCAGTCAAGCGATAGAGATGAATGGATGATGAGCGTTAACCAGCGAGCGAGTGTCAAGGGGCTAAAACAGACGCCTCACATCTTGCCTATACATCTTGCAGCCTCCACATCATCGCTACAGATCAGTTACATATGCCACCACATCCCCGCTACATCCCCACTAGGTACAACATCCTACCTATATCCTGTATCACATCCTATACCACTATCCTCACTACTCCCAGGAACTTTATTACATATAGCCTACAGCCCATATATATACATAATCCCTGCAGCTGCTATCTTACTTCACATTATTGATTCTTCCTCCTTGCCATCGCCTTGTCACATCCTCGCTACTACGTACCAAATGGACGTAGCCTACTATTCCCTCGAGCGAGCACTTTTTACATTTTTTTTTCGGGTAGACTGAAGTATATAGCTATCCCGTCGTAGGCCGTGCCCTCTATAATGGTTCATTGGTGCCGTTTTAAATGGTTTGATCAGTGTGTTATAAAGTCTGCCAGTGAATAGATAGACAGGCCTAGCTAGTTAGATAGATAGATAAAAAGATAATGCGTGCGTATGTACAAATGTGGACCTTATAACAGGCTTTTCATATTCTGTAGCCTATTATTTTCCTTCTTAACTAACACATCCATTACTTGACAATCTAGCTATAGCTATGGGTGGCAGCAATGATGACACAGCATGAAGGGCCTATATAATCTTGTCACGTCACTCACAATACAGTGGACTCACCTCAGCAAGACAAAGACCAACCATGTGTTTTAGGGGAGTCTCCTATAAATATGATCGAGTCTCCTGTATAGGGCCTACCTATTATATGGGAGCATGTAGGTATACTGATTGATTGATTGATTGTTTATTGTTGCAAGTAAAACAACAAAGGAGAAGGGATCGAGGAGCATGCCATCCCAACCCCCAGGCAGTACAGAGTGTACGTGATTATACAACTAAGGATACATGTACGTGTATACTGTCATATAGAGGCCTTAAATATATAGATCTCCCTTTCTCTGTTTCACCTATGATGATAAATATGATCTACCTCCTTTGTTGTAAATATAAAGAAGGAAAGAATATCAGGGAGCTATATATGCATGGTTTCGCCAGGTAAACATATATTATAAAATATATTAGAGTTATAAGAGGGTTATAGGAGGGAGCATAGGAGAAGGGAGAAAAGGAGATAGAAGGTATAGAGGAAAATAATGGACATGGAAGAATTTAATGTGCAGTTATATATACCCATTAATAATATATCTGTGCAGTAATTGTTATATCTGCTCGTCTTTCATCTGTTCTTTGTAAGTAATTTCAGTTTTTTATGCCTCATGGTGAATTAAAACTACTTGTCATTGTCATTCCCCCCCCCCAACCCCGTTACCAGTCAGCTGTTGGTGGTGATGTCACGGCCACTAACTTGAAATACATGACCTATACGTTACACCCTTAATTTAGCCCTTGGTGACGTGCTAGGGAGTACAAAACGTTTAATTCCTGTCCTCCATTCCTTTGTCCGGAGTCTCAAAGGGAAGAAACAAAGGGAAATAGAGGCAGTGTACGTGTCCGTGTCTCTTGGTGAGGTTGTCGAGGTCGAGGAAGGAGCAGTGATATTGTTGTATCCATCACATTATATTTCACGATTTCTCCCTTAAAACCACGACACCCACTGAAATAGCTCCACCCCAGTAAAGTTAATGCCATAAACTTGAAAAAGGGATAAATTAAAGGTCCTAAAAGCTACCCTGGGTGCCTTTTATTAGTAATTATCGCACATGTACCAAGGAACAGCGTGACCAGACAGACATTACATTTCCATATTTCTCCCTTAAAACCACTGCACCCACTGAAATAGCTCCATCCCAGTAAATTTAAATCCATAAACTTGAAAAAGGGGTAAATCAAAGTCCCAAAAAGCTTCTCTGAGTAGCTTTTATCAGTAATTGTCGCACATGGACCAAGGAACAGCATATGACCAGAGACCATTACACCCACTGAAATAGCTCCATCCCAGTAAACTTAAAGCCGTAAACTTAAAAAAGGGATAAATTAAAGCCCCTTAAAGCTGCTCTAACTAGCTTTTATTAGTAATTATCACACATCGGGGAAGGCCACCATAGGAGACAGCTGGCGAGGACGAGAGGAACTAGACAGACAAACAATGGCTGAGAGGGATGAGATCTTAGCCAATTTTCAGGTAAGGTCAACGTTCCCAGAGTTTCCTGAGCTATATAATGACATTGATGTATTTTCTAAGGTATTTTCAGATTATTAATGGTTCTGGTTTGTCCTCCATTTAGCGTAATAGGGCCATTTTATGTAGATGATATGTCTTTGTGACCCCCTCAGACCATGGATATCTAGTTAAATAGGAATGTTAATGTATTTTCAGGGATGTTAATATGTTTTCTAAGCCATTTTCAGGTTATTAGTTGGCCTGGTGAAGCCTCCATTCATCCCTGTAGGCATGAGTTTGTTATAAGATACGTCTTTGGAATTTCCCCCTCAGACCATGGATAGCAAGTTAAATAGGAATGTTAATGTATTTTCAGGGATGTTTATATGTTTTCTAAGGTATTTTTAGGTTATTAGTAGGTCTGGTAAAGCCCCCATTCAACCCTGTAGGCATGAGTTTGTTATAAGATACGTCTTTGAAAATCTCCCCCTCACACCATGAATATTAGAGTTTTCATAGTCCCTTGAGCTATATATGGACGTTCATGTATTTTGTAAGCTATTTGCAGGCTAAGAATGGCTCTGGTTTGGCCTCTATTCAATCCAGTAGGCACAAAGTCAAGAGAAGCTACGTCTTATGAAGTTTCCCTATAGTCCATGAATATTACCTTGCATACAAGGGTCTAGGGCCATGTGCATCCTAGGAAGGGCTTATGGCTGTGAAATAGTGGTAATTCTCTCATTTAGTGTCCAGTAGGGTGTGTCAGGGTGAATACTACACAGCTGGGTGTTACTGTAGTGTGTCTTTATTTAACATCATATTTGTAGGTGCGTGTATCAAGGGAAGATGTGCGGCATCATAAAAGGATTTATTGTCAGTATTGTAAGCCTACAGAGTGTAATAACAACCCATCCAGGGCTGCATTGTAGCAGAAGGGGGAGGCATGAGCTGCTTCTTTTGTTGTAATTTAACCCGTTAGTTGCGACAAGCCTACATTGCAGCGTTAATGGTGCCTCAACTGCCTTTATCTAATGAGCATAATCACATCATATATATGAAACTCTACTGGAAAAAAAAAATTTAGAGGCTGCATAAAACTGAAATTAATATGTTGATATATGTTTTAACTCCTTTTGGTCTGCTAAGTTTAAATTTAAGGGCTGGTAATTCACATAGAAAGGACTCTTGTCCAATCATATTCCGCAGCTCAAGGGTTAAAGAATGAAAAATCATGTTTGGGGTTCGCCAGGGAAATACGACATTGCTGTTAATTAAGTTAGGTTAGTTTAGGAGGCTGCTGTAGGTGATGTTTTCTGATTATTTTAATTTAATGTAATGTAGGAAACTATCTATAAAATATGCATTGAGAGGATCAGCTTATGGCTTTTGGCCACATAAAATATTATTTTATAAGAGCAGTGCTTAGCACACTTTTTAAGTTTAGTTTGTTTTTGCTCTTTAGCTGCTTCCTTTGCCATAAAATATAATACAATAAAACAACAACAACAGCCTCCCTTACCTCCCCCTTCCCTTCAGGCATGTTCAGGCATAGAGGATGTCGGGGAGGCCTTCATGCACCTGGAGGCGGCCAACTGGAACCTGCTGGAGGCCCTGCAGGTGGTGATGCCGCAGGAGGCCACCTCAGTCACACCCACACAGCCGCCGCCCCTTCAGGCAGTGTCTCAGGTGGGTTTGAGGATAGAGGACTTAGCCAAGGGGGAGTAAATCACCTAACTGTATCATTATAAATTGCCTTCTTATATTAACACCTTGGTAAATGTAGAGTTTAGTAGACTTGCAGAGGCCTTTATGCAAAATTTTGAGATAAAGAATATATTTTGTTTATTAATCTTTATTTTGCCCTTTACCTGCCTCCTTTACCCTAAAAAAAAATGATTATCAGCTTTCTTATGTCTTTACCTTGTTCATGGCTCTTTTTTTCCTCTTTCCATGGTAGGTGTGTAGTTTACCTCCGCCACCTCAAAACACCATATACGTACACCATCATATTATGGTTGAATGGCAAAAAATACACGCCCTTCAAACCTTAATTTGGAGGTGTGTATGGTATTTCGAAGTGGGGGAGCCAAACTACACATTTACCATAGGAATAGAGGAGAAAAGTGAAGCATGAGCATTATTCCATCTATTTTTGTTTTGCCTTTGAGCTGCCTCCTGTGACGTAAGCAAAGAATATCATCCTTTTGTTCCTCGCAGCCGGAGGTGATAAGTATCGACTCATCACCTGAGCCGTTGCTGCCGCCCCCTATACCCCCCCTGCCCCTCGCTGTACCCGCTGGCCCCGTAGCCTCCTCATCTCACACACCAGCAGTCATGGATGTCAATATACAGGTAAGACAAACACATCTTTCACCTGTGTTGTCGGATGCACTCACACAGGCTTTACGTACACACAGGCTTTGATAGTAAGTGAGATTGACTACTTTGCCATCATAGAATTACTGCTTTATTGATATGAGGCTTGTATTGATGTGTTCTTACCATGTTATGAGGTTATACTACACAGAGAATAGAATAATGATCCTGCCATTCCTACCAAAGTTTCGTTTTGAAATTTACCACTCATTGTTTTTGCCATGTTTTAATGTTATATGGTACCCAGAGTAGAAGGATTAAGAATGCTGCCGTACTAATGTTACCTTTTTAAATGTAACGCTCATTATCGCCATGTCATAATGTTATATTGCACCAAAAAAAGAATTAAGAAAATCGCCAGACCAGAGATACATTAGGTTTTGAGAGCTTAAGGGTACGTTATTAGGAAATCCATAGAAAGAAATGCACTAAATGGAGTGTCCACTGTATATGAGACCTTGACAGCCTCCATAACCAAGACATTGATGCTCCTCCTCCTCCTCCTGCTCCTCTCCCTTAGGTGTTGTGTGGAGGCGCCTCTGAGGGCAGCACCTTCCCCCTGGAGCTCCCCGGCACAACCTCTGTCAGTGAACTACGCACAATGCTTCACCAGCTGGTCGGCATCACACCTTGCAATCAGGTAACGCTGCCACCCTCGCTGTCTTTCATTGTCACTCACTTCAGTTATTCCTTATACGTGGATGTTGTCTTAAAAGATTCTGCTTACAATCATCCAACCTTGTACTTGAATGACTTCTCTTTATTTTCTCTTCTTCTCCCCCTTGAGGTGTTTCTGTTGTTGTAAAAATAAAAATGAATAAAAAAGAGGAGTATCCAGACACCTCTCCTCAAACAATACCTAATTCTTGTGTATACTTACCCTATAAAGCCCGTTATTTTATTTTACTTTAATGTCATGAATACGTTTACATCCTGGATCCTCTTCGTCAGATCCTGGAAGGCTTCAAAACCCCTGTGGAGGACAGCACAGTCATCACGGCGGATCTGCTCCCAGAGTCCCGGACACTCTCCCTCAATACTCAGGTCTCAGTTCCTTATGGCAACTATTTTGAAAGGTAAGGAAGTCCAGCATGTATTATTACCTCTGTGGACTTTGGTGTCATTAATGTTTATTCCTTTGTAATTGTGGAGTATGTAATTATTTCTTTTGTTATATTGGGTGAGATAATGTGCCCCCCTGGTGTATGATTCCATTGGTTGATTGGTTGATTTTTATTATTACTGTAGCCTCTTTGTCCTTTCTTTCTTTCTCATCCTCAGAAGCACAAAAAAATTCCAAATCTAAGCCTTGAAACTCCTGCCATCACCACACTTTTACCCTTCCTCTCCTCACCCTTCTTATTATACTCCAGGTAGACTTTCTATCAAACAAAATGAGCTCTTTCTCTGTTAATTTTTGCTATAGGTTGCTGACGGTCATATGTTTGAAGGTACCATAAGCCTAGCATAACAAGGGTAAGAAAAAGAGGCAAGTGAAGACCTAAGACTCGTATACTTTAGCACCCCATTTGACACTCCCTCACCTTCTCACTCACTCCCGCAGGATCAATGGGGCTCACGGCGACGATTACCTCCTCCTGATCCATGATGAGACCAGCAACAAGGACTACAGCCTAAAGTTCCCCGGCTCCAAGCGCATCCGAGAGATCAAGAGCGACATGCACACCATCACCAACATCGCCGTCCGTCACCAGCAGTGGAGCGGCTGGCCGACCAACATTGATGAGGAGAATGTAGGTGTTCCTTGGTTTAGTGTTTGGAGGTATTGGCTTTGTAATTGTCCCTCCTCTTGGTTCCCTTCTGGTTGTTTTTTCTTCTTGCAGTTCTCTTACAGTTTTATCTTAGTTCATCTCATTTGTTTATGCTAAGTCTTACAGTCTCCTTGTTAATATGGTCTTTTTATTGTTGATTGTTCTTATTATGGTCGTATCTTTGGTTATCTTACTTGTTTACCTTAGGTCGTATGGTCTTCAATTTATGGTTGATTGTTCAGTTCAGTTCAGTGCAGTTCGGAGGGATTGCCTTTGTAACAGTCCCTCCTCTTGGTCCTCAAATGGTTGATCGTGCTTCCTTTCCTTCCTTCACAGCCGCTAAATGTTTTCTTCCAAAGGTCTTGAATGTATAATTTAAATTTCCTTTTTAGTTGATGAAAACTGTAAGTGCTTCATTTCTTCACAGCTGCATCTCTCTGTGTTTCATTTGCCATTTATAGTTGATTGTTTACAGTCAATGAAACCTTTATACAAGACACTGTATTTCTACAGTCATGTCATGTGAAGGAGTACAATGGAAGTCAGTGTTGATAGTAATGAAGAGGCTTTGGGTAAGTGGCTAAGTGAAGCGTTTAAACTTTCAGGCAACGCTGGCATCATCGGGCATTAGCAAGCAGCACCACTTGACCGTACGGAAGGCTGTAGCGAAAGAGCGGACTCCCAAGACCCAGCGAAAGGTGCGTCCTGATGATACGTATTTGTTGATTTACTCTGAGCTTGTTAGATAGAAAGTCTTATATTGACAGAAAGTCTTGGGGAAAACAAATGAGGATGCATATACAGAATTATTGAGTCTGTACCAATATAGTGACGGGTATAGTGAGTCAATAATCTTTTAAGCCATGACACCCACACCCACACCCACACACAGATACCCATGGACACCGGCGAGAACAGCTCAGGCGATGAGTACGAGGACACGGCGGAGCTCCTCAATGATGACGATGATGACTTCCTGGGCATGATGGACGTGCCCACCACCAAAAAGCCTCAGACTCTAAGTAAGGGAGCGACAGGAGGATCAATATGCCTCTCTGTTCAAAGTTAATCCTCTCTTTTGGCTACTTGATTCTTCTATTTGCATTCAGTTTTTTTTATATTTTTTTGTGTGTGTTTGTATGTGCTTGTAATTGCTGCCTTTGCTTTATGAAAATTAAAATCACACGTTAATCTTGCTCCATCTCGATCCCCCCCCACCACCACCACCACCACACACACACGCACACACACACACCAGTACCTGCCGACACCGAGGACGAGGTGATGGGCGTCATACAATTCGCCGAGGGATTCAAGAGCCGCTACGGGAGCTGCGTGCCCATGTTCTACCAAACCTCTCTGGAGGAGGCGCTCAGAGACTCGGTTCAGCTTCCCGCCAAGAATGTGAGCGCCTTCTATGTTCTTCTATTATTTTTTTGTGGGAGTGGGTTTGAATACATACTCTGCCCTTTCTCTCTGACCTTGTGGGGATTACCTACTTACTGTTCTCTTGTGTGTGGGTGTGGGTCACGATGTGTGTGGGTGTGTGTTTGTTTATGTATTTGTATTATTTTCAGTACTGACTCAAGCTCACACTGCCCCATATTTTATCATTTTTATCATGTTTCTTTAATTTATGTATGTTTTAAGGTATCCTTGTGCATATGTGTGTGTGTGTATAATTTTATATTATCTTGGGGTATCTGCGTATAGTTAGTTTCCATGCCTCTTTTTCTCCATTCATTTAGCCCATCTTCTTCAACCCTACCTCTGATCCTCTTCACTTTTATATTGTTCCACTCCTCTCCATTCCTGACTGTGTGTTGTCGTTGCAGAGGAAGCTCCTTGCTGTGTACTTACACCACGATGGCAGCATCCTGTCCAACGTGTTCTGCTCACAGGCGCTCTGCCAGGTCTCGGTGGTCGACTACCTGACCGCCAACTTTGTGGTCTGGGGCTGGGACCTGACCCATGAGGCCAACAAGGCCAGGTACTGTATTGGACTTGTAATGCTTATTTCCACCTGACTCATGATGCAAACAGGTATAGCATATGCACCCAACTTTACTTTAACCCGTCTGCTGCGATTGGCACGGATTTGGCCTTCACTGGTAGCCAGCTAACATACTCCCATGTCTTTCTCTGTTTCTGTGGTGGATAGTGGAGTGTTTTCCATGTGGTATTGGTATGCTGGATATCCCCTCCCAAGGTGCAGGACTTTACATTTTTCTTCAATGAATTGTAGCAACCACTTTTTGTTCCATTCCTGTAGCTTGGTGATGTCTTCTTGTAGGAAATCTGCAGTCAAGGGGTTAAATACAAAAGAGAACAAATGCTTCCACAGATTGCTTAACCTGGTCACCACACACTTTGGGTCCATCGCCTCCACCACCGTCAGAAGCTTCAGTGTGGACAAGCTGCCGGCGCTCCTGGTCATCACACGCACCAGAGGGGTCATCGAGGTCCTCTCAGTCATACATGGTGGGTGTCTTTATTTTCTTTAACAATTTTTTGTCTACCTCTCTTTAAGCCACTCAATTCTGTTTACATTTACAGGAACAGCGCTTAGTGGGCTTTTCTGTTTGCTTGTTTTCATTTTTGCCTTTGAGCTGCTTCCTTTACTGAAAAAAAGACATAAATAAGCTCAGTGATATAAAAATTGGCTCACTCTTTCCTTCCCCTCAACAGGTAATGGAGTGCTGGACGAGGTGATGACATCTTTGATGCACGCGACGGAAATGTTTGAGGAGCAGCGGGCCACGGAGGTGCAGGAGGAGGAGGCGAGGGAGGCGAGAGAGGCTGTGAAGGCCGAGCAGGACGCAGCGTACATGGAGAGTCTAAAGGCTGACAGGGCAAAGGTACGGTGGGCCAGACTGTTTCGGGAGACCATGAGGCCTCAGCTGTCAAGTTATCACGTGACGTTCTCTCCTTTCTTCTTCATTAAACCATCCGCTGTGATTGACACGGATTTGGCCTTCACTGGTAGCCTGGTGACATATACTCCCAGGTCTTTCTCTGCCTCTGTGGTGGATGGTGAAGTGTTTCCCATGTGGTATTGGTATGCTGGGTTTCCCCTCCCAAGGTGCATGACTTTGCATTTTTCTTCATTGAATTGTAGCAGCCACTTTTTGTTCCATTCCTGTTGCTTGGTGATGTCTTATTGTAGGAAATCTGCAGTCAAGAGGTTAACAGTCTTATTTTCCCTTGTGGAGTTGGACGGTCCATGAGTCTCTCCCATTCTTGACAATCATATACTGTTCAGTACTTCTCTCTCATGTCTTCTTCCACACACACAGTCTCCAAGTCTTCTTCAGTCTTCCAAATGGTCTCCTCTCTTCTGCCTCCACCTCCCAAGCTCTTCTGAATACATGGCCTTCCTCCCTCCTCTTGATGTGCCCATACCACCTCATCACCTCCTTGCTTGATACTAGAAGACTGAGCTGCTATGTAATGTGATGGCTGTGTTTCATGACCTTCACAAATGTCTTTTCCAGGCGGCGGCTAAGAAACAAGCGGAGATGGAGGAGAGGGAGCAGAGGGAGAGAGCAGAGTCCATCAAGCAGCAAATCGACGCCCACAAAGAGGTATGTTTATAGCTTACATGGTTACAGGACTTCCCATTGAGGAGTTTGGTGAGCAACCCATCTTCAAGAGCTGCCTTGTGTAGTCTTCTCATGTCCTTGCGCCCTAATCCTTATGTCATGTTTTTAATCGTTCACCATTATTTTTATTTATAATTTTATATTATTGTTTATTTAGTTTCCGTTCGGCGCCATATGACCCTGCAGTTGCAGCTTCAAGAACAGAACGCCCCAATAATCATCGTCATCCTTATGTCCTCATGACAGGCTGTACGCGCTTCCCTGGAGACGGATATACCCGAAGAACCTGACCCAGAGTGCATCCAGCCCGTGTCCACTCTTCGGTTCCGCATCCCGGGCGGCGAGACCTTCAGCCGCAACTTTCTGGCCAGTACAACCCTCAAGGTGGGTCGTATGTGAACTCTTGAATGTTCTAACACTTCCATTTTACTTCGCTCTGGGCTGCCTGTCTTCTTACCTCTACTACTTGTAATAATGATAATAGCAAAGGGAGGTGATTGGTTAGATGAAAGAAGATTGGAGTCAGGAGTCATTGTTATTTCGGGGGGAGGGTAAGGGAGAGGATGGGGCTTATGGACCTATATAGTGTATGAAAGTTATATGTTATTGTGCCGAGTCCTCACCTTCACCTCACCTTTGTTGTGTTGACCCAGGTGCTGCTCGACTTCCTTCACGTCAAAGGATACCCCGCCGCTGAATACAAGTGTCTCCAGTCCTGGCCTCGGAGGGATGTGAGTACCCCCGGGCCTGTGTTTTAACTCTCGGCTCCTACAGCAACTATCTCCAAAGGCCGCAAAGGGATTAGACGGGTTCTCAAGAGTGTTTTTCCATGTTCACGGTGGACTGTTTCCTTTACTGTGAAGAAAGAAAAGCTAATATCAGGTGGTGGTTTGGGATTCAAGATTTTGGGAAGAGTGTCATGAAGGCAAGAATGTCGGGAACCACTGGTCTGTAACAAGAGCCTCAGCACAGTTCTCTTTCACAGTTATCATTCTGTTTTCCTTGGTTTGGAGCAGCATCTAGTGGGCTTTTATGATCCTGTTTTTGTTTTTTGCCCTTCAGCTGCCTCCCTTGATGTAAAAAAAAAAAAAAAAAAAAAAAAATCTCGCTTATCCTGTCCTTGCCTCCCACCACAGGTCAGCTCTCTGGACAGCTCCAAGACACTCATGGACTACAAGCTGTTCCCTCAGGAGACCCTCAACATAGAGGAGCGATGAAGGGACCTCGGCAGCACTGTCTTGGTCACCTGATGGATAGGCTGTAGTGAGACAGGTAACTACTGGACGACATCCTAGCTGAAGTTTCCCAGTGTTTATTGTGCGAATGTGACCTTCCTCGGAGGTCGTGTTTAATTATCATCTGAGAGTGGCTGTTGAATATTGTCCTTGGAAGACACTGAATGTAATTACAGTAATTTATATTCAGGTATTGTTATTATTTGGTGTCAGGAATGTAAGGAAGGTAATGCTAGAGACAGATCTTAGACCTTTCAGAGTGTGTATATAGGAGGTACTACAAGGCTGGCATCGGAACACCCTCAAAAAAAATATCAGTGTTGAACAGACGTTTAGCATCTTGAAGAAAAAAAAATTATATAGTATACACATATATATATTTCCTAAATTAATTCATATATCACATGTAAATTCTTTTTAATTTAGTCCAATGGATGACAGGTATGCATCTTATTTTGTAAAACTATGCATATAAGTAATCTGATAAGTCTGTGTTTTGAAAGTTTGTATTGGCTAAAGAAGAATTGCACTATCATTATTATTATTATTACTATTATTATTATTATCATCATGGTTCAGTGGTGTCTTCTCGATGAGGCACAGCATTGTGAATTTTAAGTCTTGGAGGGAGTAGTGCCCCGCCGCCCCCCAGGCCTTCACACCCCTCAGTCCACTTGTCCTGCTCTTTATCAGCTGCTTGTTTGAATGAGGCGGAGAGAGAGTGAGAGACAGCGAGAGACAGTGAGTGAGACAGCGAGCGAGAGACAGTGAGCGAGAGACAGTGCGTGAGAGACAGTGAGTGAGAGACAGCGAGCGAGAGGCAATGCGTGAGAGACAGTGAGCGAGAGACAGTGAGCGAGAGACAGCGAGTGAGAGACAGCGAGTGAGAGAGAGAGAGAGAGAGAGTAAAAGATTTACACACATGTGATGCATCCACATGACTCCTGTAGATAGTGGATTTTTTACTGAACTGTTGTGTTGGAGCGTTGTTACCACTTCCCTCCCTTGCTTTTAGGTGCAAATGTATTTATCTACTATTAGTAAAAAGAAAGTTTCCTATAAAAAAAAAGAACTCTAGAAATATATAAGAGAATAAACTATCTGAATATATCTACCAGACTGCAATATTCACGATCTGATACAGGGAAGCATTCGTGTGGAGTGAAGAGCTTATGTTTAAGTGACTGCATATCCTACCTCTAGGCTGCTTTAGAATTACCAAGACTTTGTTTCTGCTTGCACCACCAGACCTAACCCAGTTGTATGGCCTTTGCATTTCACCCTCTGATCTCAAAAAACGTAGCTTGGGGTAGTGCATGCGAAGGTCAACATGCCTAACATATATTTTTTTAGCTCCAGATAGATCATGACCACCATCACCACCACTAACAACCCTTCAGTGTGTGTGTGTGTGTGTGCGTGTGTGTGTGCGCTCGGTGCCGGGTCGCCACAGCTGCTGCATTAATAAGGACAGACAGAAGGGGTGATGTCACAAGCATGCCAGGATTTCAAAGGTTGCACGGCTAATATTTTTTTTTCATCTCTTGTCAAGCAGAGCTGTATAATGTGAGGACTGGTGGTGATTAAATAGTCATGACCAAACCCGGACTCTCTTGCATCATTAACGTCTCCTACTACTCCTCCTAAGTTCCCAAAGCTTTACCCTCATCAAGTTGCTCAAAGTTTTTTTTATTTTGTCATGGCTGTGTTTGATATTGTTTGTCTAGGTCTCATTATTGTTTTAAGCATTCTGCATTGTGGACGAAAGGTTATGTGGTTTTCATAGTACAACAGTCTTGTCATGTGTACTGTAAATCATTAAATACCTATGGCTCATTTTTTTATAACTCTGGCCCACCCTACACATAGTATCAGCATGTGCTCAGTGGCTTCCTAATTGCTGCATTGTTTGTTTTGTGGGGTTGACCAAACATTCAAAACACTGCAAAACACACTATTGGCTCAACTAGCTCAGAATTCAGACTTATCCTGTCCTTGAGAATGGCAGCTACATATCACCTAACCTATGATTATTGTGCAGCTTCGCATTGAAATACTCCAGATTGCTGTGTGGTATGAAGTTAATCTAAGTATGGTAAAAGGTAATGTCACAGTACCAAGCCATTCTTTGTTGGGTTCATACTGAAAAAGGGAAAATCACAGAGCACCACAGCAACCCCCTCACCAGGCTGCCTTGGGAGACTGCCTTGTTGATGAGGCACACAATATGCTCTGGAAAATTACTGTGGAAGGACATTAAGTTGATCCCCCAATATAGATGACTAACAGCCTTAAATTACTCCCTAGACCTTATGAGTTCCTGTTCTGGGGAAAGTCAAATAAAGCCAGCTATCAGATTATGAAATATGGCTGATGACAGAAAATGGTTCTCAGTCAGCTTGTCCACCATTTACTGGAGTACATCATAGGGTCTACATGGCTGGTGTGTTCTCTGATATCATCTTTACAGCTTGAAGCCACTGCCACTATTTGAAATGCAAGAGTCAGTGTTGGACCCTTAATATTTGCAGACATACAATCTTAGGCCACAGATTTACCTTGGTTATGATCTGCACAAAATTGATTCTGTTTATTCTATTCCATCAATACTGCCAAATCAGTTACAAGGATGCAGTACACAGGCAGGTAGTGAGTGGAAAAGGGCCTGTATGGAGAGTAACTGGAATGGATGAGAGCACAAGAGTATGGAAGTCATCATTGCATTTAGACATGGGAGCTTTAATGTGCCTGGGCCGTGTGAAGCAAAACTGGCGGGCAAGTGGTTGGCTGAGTAATATTTAATGAGTTCATGAGCATGCCAGGGAAATGTGAAGGGCCTATAAATGAATGAACAGTGGGATGGGGGACTATGTGTGATGAAGTGGGTATGATATGTGAAGTATTAATTGAAGAGGAGGAAAAAAAATATTGGTTGCCTGTACCCCATGTGATAGCAGAACAGAGGAGAAGGAAAGGTCTGAGGGACAGTTAACCAAGGTGTAGCACTTATGGAAGTTACGATGGGGTCTGAAAGGGAAAACTGGAAAGGAAGGCAGCTTGGATTGTCAAAGCATACACAGAAATGAAGCAGGATTTGGGACGAAGAAAATGAAGTGCTGACTGAGACTAAAGGGCAGAGTTCTTTAACCTGGTAGCAGCGATGGGCCAAATTTGTGGCTTACCGTGTTCCAGCAACGAGCCAAATTTTTGCCATGATATAAACCCCCCAAATAGATGATGCATAAATTGATCACAAATGCATTGATATAAATTATGAAATGGTTTGCGTGAGTGATGATTTTTTCTCATTTTTCTCGCTTAGAGGGGCCTTTAAGAAACATGATCCCCGCAGCTACTGGGTTAAAGCTTGTGTTGTAATTATGGTACAAAGAAATTTCACATCTCTCACCTTGGTTAGCTGGTAATGTGGAGGGGTCTACTGTCACGAATGTATGATTATTTGTAAGAGTGGAAATGTCCTGTTTAGGTACGACAAAAACATTACATTGAGGTATTTGTATCGGAGAGAGAGAGAGGGTTATCATGTGAAATTATAAGACTTGAACAACACTGGGATGTCAATAGTTTGTGAAGAAATGTAAATACTTCTCAGAATTTTCTTATATTGGCCAAAAAACTTATGAATTAATGTCTTAGATGGTGTTGTGCCTTGAATTTTGATCCTTAGCAAGACAACAGGATGAAAAAGGAATATAGTTGTGTTCCGATTTCCAGGTTGTGTTAGCTGGAGTAATGCATTCTTATTTATTCATAGGTGCTTAATTTTCTGTTGTGGGGACTTTGAATTCAAGAAGCATTGGTCCCTAGCAGCTCAAGAAGAAAGAGTAACATATTTGTGATCCTCAGCTAAGTGGTAACTTCCAACATTAAAAGGATAAACAGTAGCATTTTCTTTACATATATATATTTACATCATGTAAATGGAGGAAGCACTCTTTGATATGCTGGTTTTATAATCCTAATCTTTGGTCCATCCATCAACAACATTTTTAAGAACACACATTTTGATCACATATTCATTTATTTCTACCAACTTTGCACTCTCGAGATGACTATGAATGCAGCCTAAAGGTACCTAAAGGCTGTGATTTCTGGTTAGTGTTGAGGAAACTGAATCAAAGCCTATTACCAGTCTCATTCACTATTCTCATCCACCAGCCTGTCATCCACCAGTCTCACCCACCAATCTCATCCACCATTCTCACCCACCAGTCTCACCCATCAGCCTCATCCCTCATCCTCTCATTCACCAATCTCATCCACTAGTCTCATCCACCTGTCCCTCATGAATCCACCAGCCTCACCCACTACCCTCATCCATCACCGTCTCATCCACCAGTCCATCACCGACCAGCCTCATCCACCAGTGACAAATCTTACGAATTGGATGGAATAAATGGTAAGTAAAAGGTATGTAATTAATTTAATGAGAGCTGGGAAAGGCGAGGAAAGGAAATGGGGAAGACTGAGAAGTTGGAAATGAATGAGAAACGTGGAAATAATTAATGATTAGAAGAGGAAGAGCAGAAAAAGAAGAAGAGGAAGAAGACCAACTAGACAGACAATAAGACATTATGTAATTAAGCGAGGTACATAAAAGAACCACAAGATAGTATGAAAGTGAAACCAACAGCAATAATGGAGAGAAACTTGGAAGCAATATTGAGAAGAGGAAGAATTAACAGAAAAGAAAGAAGACATAACAGACAGCAAGACATAATTATACGTAAGCGAGGTGAAGGAAGCACAAGATAGTCTGAAAGTGAAACCAACAGAAATAATGAAGGAAAGAAACGTGGAAGCAATATTGAGAAGATCGAATTTACAGGAAAGGAAGAAGAGAAGACATAACAGACAGCAAGACATAATTATACGTAAGCGAGGTGAAGGAAGCACAATATAGTTTGGAAATGAAACCAACAAATAATGAAGGAAAGAAACGTGGAAACAATAATGAGAAGAGAAGATCGAATTTACAGGAAAGGAAGAAGAGAAGACATAACAGACAGCAAGACATAATTATACGTAAGCGAGGTGAAGGAAGCACAAGATAGTCTGAAAGTGAAACCAACAGAAATAATGAAGGAAAGAAACGTGGAAACAATAATGAGAAGAGAAGATTGAATTAACAGGAAAGGAAGAAGAGAAGACATAATTAACAGACATACAGACGCACAAACATATATGACTATCTACATACCTACATAAGCGAGATAATAGAGAGAAGCACAAGAGATTCTGAAAGTGAAAGCAATACCAAATATAATGACTTGCTAATGACCGTGAAGCAGGGGGAGGTAATTCAGAGACAGACAGACAGACAGACGTGCAGCCAGACAGAACAATATCAGCGAAAATTAAGAAAGCGTAACTAATTAATACATCATGAAAGTGAAATTAATAGCAGTCACTGACCTCATGAGACTGTAATAAGAGGGAACAGACAATTATACAGACAGCCATATTGATACAGACAGACAGCTATAAGTGAGACGACCTGTAGGCTGAGATAAAAAAAAGTTAAAAATCTAAATGTTAATCGACTATATAAGAATGTAGACAGGAAAAGCAAGATTAACATGATAGGTAGGAGATAATAAACACTCATTCCCTAATCCAGACAGACGGCCATTCATTAATTGAGACAGACACAGACAGACAGACGGACAGACATGCAGACATCCAGACACAGCCATCATTCATCCAGCAAAATACTTAACTAGACACAACCATCCACTCATCCACACAGCATCCAGACAGCCATGGAGAGAAACAGCGAGACAAACACGATATCAGCCGTTCATCCAGCCAGACAGCCATCCACGTAGTACCCCATTCATCCAGCCATCCACACACACACACACACCCATGGATGCATTCAGCCATCCAGCCAGCATCCAGACATCCTTCCAGATAAACAGCTATTGACACAAACACCCAGCTATGCAGTCATCCATTCAGCCAGACGTTCATCAAATCATCCACCCATTCAGCCATCACGCAGGATCTAATAGTCAGTCATCCATACAGCCATATTCAATCATATGCAGCCAGCGTTCAGACAGCCATTCAGCTATTCAAACACACAGACAGCCATCCGAGATCCGTTCATCCATCCATCCACCCAGACAGCCATCCTAGACTCATTCAGCCATTCATCCATCCTAGACCCATTCATCCACCCAGACGGCCATCCTATAGACCCGTTCATCCACCCAGACAGCCATATCCTAGACTCATTCATCCACCCAGACAGCCATCCTTTAGACCCGTTCATCCACCCAGACAACCATATCCTAGACCCATTCATCCACCCAGACAGCCATCCTTTAGACCCGTTCATCCACCCAGACAGCTTAAGACCCATTCATCCACCCAGACAGCCAAGACTCATTCATCCACCCAGACAGCCAAGACTCATTCATCCACCCAGACAGCCAAGACTCATTCATCCACCCAGACAGCCAAGATCGACTCATTCATCCACCCAGACAGCCAAGACTCATTCATCCACCCAGACAGCCATCCGAGACCCGTTCATCCATCCATTCAGCCAGCATCTAGGCAACCACTCATTCAGCCATCCACTCATCCATCCAGACAGCCATTCATCCAGCCAGCCAGCCATCCTAGACCCGTTCATCCAGCCATCCGCCAGCCAGCCATCCCGGCGGCCTTGGGTAGCAGTACGCCTCGCCGGCAACAGGTGTCTCTATCTTCTGCTCCCCGTCAACACAAACAACTTCCTCTCACCCCCACACCAGTAAGTCCTGCTCTTATTTACGCCCTTAGCCTTGCCCTTGGGTGATATAAGGGTGAGTGGGGACCGTTAAGCACCCTTGAAATCGCCCTTGGGAGTCTAGAGGGCCCTTAGAGTAACGGGCCCTTAGAGTAACGAGGAAAGAATTACCACTCCATTGCGACCTGCCCTTATTTACGCCCTTAGCCTTGCCCTTGGGTGGTAGAAGGGTGGGTTAGGGCCGTTAAGTACCCTTGAAATCGCCCTTGGGAGTCTAGAGGGCCCTTAGAGTAACGGGAGGGAGAGAATTACCACTCCACTATGTCCTGCCCTTATATACGCCCTTAGCCTTGCCCTTGGGTGATATAAGGGTGGGTTAGGGCCGTTAAGCACCCTTGAAATCGCCCTTGCGAGTCCAGAATGCCCTTATGGTAATGACAGGGAAAGGGATACCACTCCACTATGTCCTGCCCTTATTTACGCCCTTAGCCTTGCCCTTGGGTGATATAAGGGTGATTAAGGGCCATTTAGCATCCCCCAAAACGCCCTTGCAGACTTGTGACATGGAGAGTATGGGCCAAAGGGCTTGACGGGAACTCTACCTTTAATTTTGACCCTTATTTACACCCTTAGCATTGCCCTTGGGTGCTTTAACGCTGATTTAAGACCATATGGCATCTCAGAAAATGGCCTTAGGGGTTCGTAATGCCCTTGAGAATAGTGACAGGGAAAGGGTGGGACAGACTTCACTTTCATGCCCTGCCCTTATTTATGCCCTTAGCCCTTGCCCTTGGGTGATGTAAGGGTCATTAAGGGTGATTCAGCACCCTTGTAGACACCCTTAAAGAGTATTGTTAGGGAAACTAAGGGCATAAGGGCTTGATGGGAACTACTCCATTAACTCAAGGGATTTTTTTATACCCTTAACCTTGCCCTTGGGTGTATAAAGGTTGATTTTGAGCCCTTTAGCACCCTTTAAAATATCCCTGGGGGTCTATAATGCCCCTGAGAATAGTGGCAGGGAAAGTAAGGGTGAGGTGCATTTAAGGGTAGCTATTCCATTTACTCAAGGCTCATTTCCACCCTTACACACACCCTTAGCCTGGCTCAAGGGTGCTCTAAGGGTGAGTATGAGCCATTCAGACCCTTAGCAAGTCCCCTTTTAACCCTTAGAGCACTGGTAAGGGAGATTGTAAGGGTGGAATGGGTTTACGAGCATTCAATTCCATTAGGCCCTTTCTCACCCTTATCCACACCCTTAGCCTGGCGTGGGGGAGCATGAAGGGTGTGTAAGGGCCATGTATCACCCTTGGGAGGTTGAGGGTTTAGTGTTTGGTAGGGAAAGGGTTAAGGGCTGAAAGGATACGTGTCACCCTTATAACTAGGCCCTTTATCACCCTTGTTTCTCCCCTTAGATTTATATACACCCTTTATTTCCACCCTGAGACTTATGTGCACCGTTATCTAACACCCTTAGCTTTATTTTTGCCCTTAGATTCATAGATAAAACTACACCCTTTTATTTTTCACTCTTATTTCTACCCTTAGATTTATTTACACCCTTAATTTTGCCCTTACTTGCACCCTTAGTCTTGTATCAACCCTTAGCCTTACTCACACTCATAGGTTAGCACTGATTCAAGGCATATTAGATCTCTCATTGATAAGATTAGAGGAACCTTATTTTTCAACCCTTAATTTCACCCTTAGTCCATTGTACACCCTTAATTACACCCTGTTTTACACTCCAACCTTTATTCAACCTTTATTCACACCCTTAACATTAGTCACACCCTTAGGCATAGCACAGGGTCAAGTCGTGTTAGATTTCTCATAGTTGAGATTATAGATAAGATTACACACGCACCTTCATGGAACTCGTTAGGGAACAAGTACATATTTCACACCTTTCCGAGGCCCCGAGATGGCACGCCACAGGGGACCCAACAGTGGAGTCCCTCAGTCGTAACTCATAAGGATTAATATTTACCGTATTTATTTATTTTTTGTAAGAGTGATGTTATGGTGAGAGATGCATTGTTTTCATTTGTAAGTGTGATGTTAAGCTTTTTGTATAGTGGAAAGGTTTTATTTTGCAGTGAGTTTTTAGTGTGTGTCAAAGACTTGATTTAGATTGGAAACACCATCAGAAAGAGGTTGAAAAAGGAGTTAGATCCCGCAGTTGTTACTCTCAAGAATTCATTTATACGCCTTGTTTTGGTTCGTAGGAGTGACGTTAAACTTTCTGTATAGCGGAAAGGTAGAAAAGGAGTTACATCCCCCAGTTGTTACTCTCAAGAATTAATTTTTACTCCTTGTTTTGGTTCGTAAGAGTGACGTTAAACTTTCTGTATAGTGGAAAGGTTGAAAAAGGAGTTATATCCTGCAGTTGTTACTCGCAAGAATTCATTTTTACTCTGTGTTTTGGTTCGTAAGAGTGACGTTAAACTTTCTGTATAGTGGAAAGGTTGAAAAAGGAGTTATATCCTGCAGTTGTTACTCGGGATTCAGTTTTACTCCATGTTTTGGTTCGTAAGCGTGATGTTAAACTTTCTGTATAGTGAAAAGGTCGTATTTTGCAGTGAATCTATAGTGCGAGTGTAAGACGTGATCTGAACGGAAAAGAGGAAAAAAAAAGGCAACACAGTCATAACAGGCAAGAATGAATTTTAATGCCATTTTTTTCCTTCCTGAGAGTGATGTTAAGATTTTTGTATAGTGGAAAGGTTGTATTTTGCAGTGAAGGCATAGTGTGTGTGTAAACGACTTGATCTGAACTTGAAACACTATAGAAAAGAGGAAGAAAGGACCATAGAGGACCCGAGAGTTAGAATCCTTGGTCGTAACTGGCAATGATGAATTTTTTACTTTTGTTTTCATTCCCAACAGAGTGATTTTGAGGTTTCTGTATTGTGGATAACCTAACCTAACCTAACCCAACTTACTGGAAAGGTCATAATTTGCAGTGAATATGTACTAGTAACCTAACCTAACAGAACTTACTGGAAAGGTCATAATTTGCAGTGAATATGTACTAGTAACCTAACCTAACAGAACTTACTGGAAAAGTCATAATTTAAAGTGAATATGTACTAGTGCGTGTGTTAACAGCTGATTAAAAACTGGAAACATTACAGAAAAAAAAAGAAAATAAATGACGTCTGTAGTGCCACGGTGACTAAGCCTGATGGGCGAGCCTCCTGGGGGGGGTACCTCTTTAGCCGACTGGTTAAGGAGTGGCTCTCCCGTCTCGCTGGTCGCGGGTTCAATCCCCGGTGCCAGCAAACCATTTCCTTGTCTGGATTAATTTCTCATGTGTTTCGTTACACGCTTTGGTCGTGTTGGAGTATAGTAAATTAGAAAATTCTGGGATTTCACTGGTGGCAGGGTGAGTTTCTGGCCTCAGACTCTTCAATCCCCCCTTTCATCACCGACCCCCGTTAGTTTTCACGCATCACCTGGTGCCCAAATTTTCAGGGCACTACACTGGTGGCAAGGCGGTGGCATCCTCTACTGTAGTTATGTTGTGTCACCCCGAGTGGGTAACAGGTAGAGTGATGGCCCATGCTCTCCGAAGTTCATAGAAAATAGGAAATCTCAACACAGAAATTAATCTGCATAGGAAGGGGAGCCATGTAGGGAATGTTTCTTTTAGCTCCTTCTTGAAGAGGTTAGGCTTCTCTCTTTTGTTAAACTCTCATCTTTTTTCCGGCCTGTTTTAGAAAGTTGGCACTCTTCTGGCATGATCCTGAATTCAAGGGAAGGACCCGAGCTGTTTGTTTGTTAGCCTCACAAAGGAATCCTTGCATGGAGGGACATAGAGGCGGGTTCTGAATGTATAACAAGGTATTCAGATTCCAGGCAGGCAGACACAGGCTTGAGAGGGAGATGTGCTTTATATTTCATAGTGGCGAGCTTGTCTGCATGTTCTTGGGGGGTGTTAGTGTATATGTAGTGCTTTGGGTGTTGTTTAGGTATACTAAATAGATTTGGTGTTGGTTTTCTCTTTCTATTTGCAGTTTTATGGCAGACTTTTGTATCCTGTAAAGTTTTTTTTTTTTCGTTTTTATTTTTTGGTTTAACTTTTGGGTTTTTAACTGTGGGTGTTGTTTAGGTATACTAGATTGATTTAGTTTGGGTTTTCTCTTTCTATTTGCAGTTTAATGGTAGACTTTTGTATCCTTTGAAGTTAATATTTTTTTCCATTTTTATTTTTAGATATGGGAGTACACAGTTTAAGGGGGTATTTTTTTGTGTCAGCTGAAGCATGTATATATTTAATTTTCATATTGCTTTTCTCATTCCTTTTTACTACTACTATTATTATTATTTTTTTCATATTTTTCATCTTCTGTTTAATTAATTACCTACTTTGGGGTATTCAGTGATGGTCCTGCTTTTTTTTGCCATTCTCTCTTTTATTTTCACTTTATAATCATTTCAAGGCATTACTCGGCCTGTTTTTGATATATTTTGGAGTTTGACGATGAAAGAAAGAAATTACATAGTTAATCTTGTATAGAATATCTTACGTAAAGCTGTCCCAACAATAGATATCTTTAACATCTACACAACATTAAGTCATTGGTGTGCTAAGACTGTGCTGCGTGTTACAATGCCTCGGTGGAACATTGCAAGGGGTGAATATATAGATGCTTGGAAGTAGCGTGTAGGGCTGGGTGGTGAGCAGATGCCTCCCTTGCCTCTTAATAGCTAGCATTGGTCCATGGCTATAAGTGTGGGCATGCTTTGTTTTCACTCTCTAGTCTTCATTGGCCCACTGAGGGTGTTGGTGTGTCTCCCGGTTCAAAGGTTTCTGGCGCGCTGAGGTGTATCAAGTTATCAGTGTTATGCCTAAGCTGTCAAGTGCTCCCTTAACTCTACATATTAGCAATGACAAGAGGAAGTGAAGGTTTTGAATGCTGAGTTATAAGGAAGGAAGTGAAGTTGTCTCGGCTCAAAGGTTTTCGGCACGCTGATGTGTATTGAGTTATCAGTGCTATGCCTAAGCTGTCAAGTGCTCCCTTTACTAGCAGTGACAAAGTAACCTAACCTTCATAATAGAGTGGGAAGTGAGGGTGTTTAGTGTCTCTTGTCTCAAAGGTTTCTGACACGCTGAGGTGTATCAAGTTATCAGTGCTATGCCTAAGCTGTCGTGCTCCCTCAACTCTGTATATTAGTAGTGACAAAGTAACCTAACCTTCACCACAGGGAGGAAATGAAAGTTTAAAAGGAAGGAAGGAAGGAAGTGAAGGTGTCTGATGTCTTAAAGATTTCCGGCACGCTAAAGTGTATCAAGTTACCAGTGCTATACCTAAGCTGTCAAGTGCTCCCTCCACTCCACCGATTACTAGTGACAAAGTAACCTAAACTTCACCACAGGGAGGAAGTGAAAGTTTAAAAGGAAGGAAGGAAGTGAAGGCGTCTGATGTCTTAAAGATTTTCGGCAAAGTGTATCAAGTTATCAATGTTATGCCTAAGCTGTCAAGTGCTCCCTCAACTCTACATTAGCAGTGATGCAGTAACTTAACCTTCACCACAGGGAGGAAATGAAAGTTTAGAAGGAAGGAAGTAAAGGCGTCTGATGTCTTAAAGATTTCCGGCACGCTGAGGTGTATCGAGTTATCAGTGCTATGCCTAAGTTGTCAAATGCTCCCTCCGCTCCACATATTAGCAGTAACACAGTAACTTAACCTTCATCACAGGGAGGAAGTGAAGGTTTTGAACGCTGAGTTAAAAGGAAGGAAGTGAGATTCGGCGTACGGAATTGATTGTCGTGAATTATCAGTGACATAATAACCTAACCTTCACCACAGAGGAAGTGAAGGTTTTAAATAAGTCTGAAGGAAGGAAGTGAAGGTTTTAAGCATACAGAAGGGATGGTTGTGAAGGTTCTGAGACTACAGGAGCTCAGTCAGCCTACTCATGAGAGCTCCGAATAGAGAGTTGTTGAGTGAATATGGAAACCCTTGTTGGATATATATTTGAGCACAGAGGCCAAACAGAGCCATATGCAAGTGAAATATTAAGAACTAAAGGATGCAGTGATGGAGGTGAAGAAAGGGAGTGTTGCGTAGAAGCTTCCTAGTGTTCTCTGCAAACTGTGAACAGGTGGAAGCTTTTAAAGTTATCGTAAATGCAGTTATGGAGATGAAGAAATGTTGTGTCGTATAGAAGCTTCCTAGTGTTATCTGCAGACTATGAATTGGTGGAGGCTTTTCTACAAGTTCTTGCACATGTGAGGTATGCAAACCCAGCTGTGAGGATTGAAGTCTAAGTTTTGTGAATGTGCCATCAGTGGGATATTGCTTTAACCCGGTAGCTGCGGGGATCATGTATCTTAAAGGCCCCTCTAAGCGAGAAAAATGAGAAAAATCATCACTCACGCAAGCCATTTCATAATATATATCAACACATTTGTGATCAGTTTATGCATCATCTATTTTGGGGGTCTTTATCGTGGCAAAAATTTGGCCCGTCGCTGGTACACAGTAAAGCCACAAATTTGGCCCGTCGCTGCTACCGGGTTAAAGTAGTATTCATGACCTTTTAATAGTCTACTGTTTGATACTATGTGGTCTTCATCCTTTGCTACAGCCTTCCATTTTCTGTATTTCCTCCTGCCTATGACTTGAACTCTTTTGAGGGAAGCATCAAGACACCTCTCCTTCTGAAACTGACCTCTCTTCTGGCCACTCAATTTTGCTATTTACTTTTCTAAGAGTTGCATTTTTTTTAGTTTTTACCCTTGAGTTGCCTCCTTTACTCTAAAAAAATAGACACCTTTTTTTTTAGAGTTCTCATACATACTCAACTTTTCCCATTCATTACACTCAAGATAAGAAAGTCCGAAAAGCACATGTGAGGATATGAGATTATAGGGTTATTCCGGTAAAACTCTTTGATGACTTGATGGTTCAGGTTCTGGTAGTGGTGGAGCATAGCAGAGCAAGCCATTAACCTGTTTTAGTGCACAAACTTGGCGTCTTCAAACTTGAGGTCGATGTGTTTGGGGCTGGCCTGTCCTGAATGAGTTTTTAACGAGCCAAGTTATGGATGTGTGGCTGAAGTTTTATGATTAACCTTGAGGGATGTGTGTTGCCCTTGATAACTTAGTGCCGTCGTAACCGTCTTGTATTAGGGTGCGATCTTGAGGTGTGTGTGTGTGTGTGTGTGTGTGTGTGTGTGGGTGGGTGGGGGGGTGGGGGGTGGGGGGTTTTATTCTTCTTTTTCCTCCTCCTCCTTCTTCTTCTTCTTCTTCTTCTTCTTCTTCTTCTTCTTCTTCTCACTTGACATCCTTATTTTTCCTTATGGGGTTGTATGTGCCATGAGTCTCTCCCTCTCTGGACGACCATATACTCTCTCCTTCCTTGGGTTCGGTCTGTCGTCAAGATATTTTAACGAGCGAAATTGCGACTTTTATCCATGTATTCATTTTTAACCGTAAAGGAAGCAGGTCTAGGGGTTAAAAAATATCAGAAGAAAAAACAAAGTCCGCTAATCACTGCTCCTATAAAAGAGAGTATAGAAGATAGGCATAAAATAATCTCTCTGTTAACCTTGAGGAATCCATGACACTCTTGAAAATTTTGTGCCATCATGAATGTAAACTTGGCATCTTCAAATTTGAGGTGGATACATTGGAGGTTGACCCATACTGACCCACCTGACTCTTCATCAAACAAAGCTACGTATGTGTGTTCAAAGGTTGTATGGTTAACCTTGAGGAATCTGTGTCATCCTTGATAATTCAGAGCCATTGTGAATCTCCAAGTAGGTGTGAGTAGAGTGTGGCAAGGACCGAGCACCGCAGCCTGAGCTTACTAATGAGGCGAGTGACTTCATAGGGGATGCCATGATACTTCCAAGACAGGTGTTCATTGTATAAGGCGAGGAAGTTGTGTCTCTTACTACTAATCTCTTATCTTGTAGCAGGGAAGACGGGTAGGGACTGTAGGAGGAGGTTAGCGCATAGGAAAGATGTTATTGTATATTGCTTATTTGTCAGTCCTCTGTAATGGAAGTATTGTCATGTGTCTCTAACTACCAATCGTTTATTTTGTAGCAGGGAAGACGGGTAGGGACTGTAGGAGGAGGTTAGCGCATAGGAAAGATGTTATTGCTGGTATCCTTGTTTATATTGCTTATTTGTCAGTCCTCTGTGATGGAAGTCTTGGTATGTTGTGTCTCTATATACCAATTGCTTGCCTTGTAACAGGTTTGTCAGTCCACGGAAGTAGTAGGTATGTTGCATCTCTAATCATCAGTTCCTTGCCTTTTAGTAGAGAAGAAGGATATGGACTGTAGGAGGTGTTGGTTGGCTGTGATTGGAGAATGTTAAGGTACGGTACTACATGGCTGGGATCACATGGAGAGATGGGGTATATATATTAATAGATAAAATTATGGGTTTGTTTTAGGTTTGTGGTACAGAAAGAATGTTTACAATTATCAGAGGTGCAAGAACATGTATTTTCCCATAGAACTCAGAATTGATAGATAAAAATATGGTTCCCTTTTGGCTGTATAGTGGGTGCAAGCCTTTTTTTGTAATTTATAATATAGTTTCTTTTTAATCTTATGCTTTAGGTACTTATCTTCATTCTCTCAATTCTTCTTTTTCTCTCAGATGTGCAAGAACAACTATTTATTTTCCCATAGAACTTACAATTGCTAGATGAAGTTAGGGTCTTAGGTGTAGGTGTATAGTGGCTGCAGTCTTTCGGTGTAAGTTCTAATACATTGATCGTTTCCGTCCCTTCCAGATGTGAGGGAGTGAGATTGGGGTACCCTGCCGCCATGGTTGCCCGGGTGCTCCCCTCATCCAAGCGTCCTCTCTCAGGGGCAGCCGAGGGAAAACTGTGCGGATGAGTAAGTTTGCGTTGGACTGACACGAGGGGCGGAAAAAAATGTGCGACTCCATGCGGAACCCAGTGAAGGATTTTTATTTTGCCACAACTTTTTGAAAACCTAGCAAAGACCTTTTTGTTTAGATGTGCAAGGGGGTGGTTTCCGATGCATGTGAGCTGCCTTGCGGAGGATAGCGGCGCCCGAAGATGACCAGCGGATGTGGTGACGAGAGACAGGCATCCGCTAGTGACGTGAACCCCCGCTGACGCCTGTGGTTAAGGGCCGGGGACTCTGCATTATGTGAGACGGATGGACGGACTCGCGGCAGTGCTTCCAGGATACTCAAGTGCCTTACCGATAAGTGTTACTATAAATTTTGCCTCATGCCGAGAGAGAAGACAATAATAATAATAACCGCATAGTATATATATATAGAAATTTTATATATCAAATCGATGACTATAGTTCTATTTTGTGGTCCGTGGAAAGTGTGTACATAGATATTTTTTAGTAGAATAGAACCCTCCTCGTAGAAAAACAAATTATAAATACCAGAATCTATCGTGTGTGTGCGTTATCGGGTAATCGGAAACTAGCGAGAATTCTATCCCCTCAAGAAATCAAGACTGTACATTCCGAAACCATTCCCAAGAGCTTACTAACTTACTACTTAACCAAGGAGACCAATGGGAGCTAAAGACGACCTGAAGTGTTCTTAACTAAAAGTGCCACGTCTGATACAATAAGTTACATACAAGAATATTATTGGTGGAGGTTGACGTAACTAATCTAACCTAACACACCTCCACCATTAAGACCAGACCCTTAGCCCCTTATTCAACCGACCCTCACTACCCCCCACTATCCCCCTCCCTGCTCCCCGGCTGCCCCCACCCCACCAAGCAGCAAGATGAGTCTGAAGCGCATTCGGCGGAGACTCTCGCAAACCTTCACGCGCTTCCATGATGGCAGCCTCACGGAGCTTGCGGAACATCTCACCATCGAGGAGAATGGCGGCATCAGGGAAAATGGTGAGGATTAGGGTTTTGTTTACTGTTCTGGTTTGAGGTTGACATTTTGTTTTGACGTAGAGGAATTAAATGTTGATCTGTGTTTATTAATTTATCTTTTTAGTGAATGTAATGTTTTCTTTGAGTGTAATGAAGTGAAATATTGTTTACTGATTTTTTTCTTCGGATTAACAAGTGGAAAGTGTTTTTATTCTCTCGGTAAATTAGATGATGTATTAACTGCTAGCTACTTTTTCTTTTTTAATTAATGAATATAATTTTTTTTATTTTGGAGTAAGTGAAATGAAATACTGATCTCAACTTTCTTTTTTCTCTTGTTAATGAATGTAACTTGTTAGCTTAAGGAACTATAATATTGACTTCTACTTATCTATATCTTTTTCTTTTTAATGGATGCAATGTTCTGTTTTGGTTTAAAGAAGTTAAATATTGTCCTT
>NC_066521.1:22521054-22541054 GCF_024679095.1 Eriocheir sinensis | reverse complement strand
CCCCTTCGTCGTTGCTAACTATATGGAGTAGTGGACTTGATGACTCGGCTTCCCTCAGTAGTTGAAGAAGAAGGTATAATTACATGGGATATTAAGGGCGATTTAGATATATTTGAAAGACTGGAAGGATAGTCACTTATTTTTTTTCAAGTTTTTATAGCGTGCAGTGTCTTTTTAATAGCTTCTGTGTGTTGTGTTTACGAAGACCTTGTAAAACACTGTACGCCGTTCACGATAACTAGGCGGATAAGCCCCGACCCCGTTACCCATAGAGTGAACACCATTGGCCAGTCCACAAACAGGCTCGACATGCCCCTTCCCTCTCCAACTGAGGCTGGATTTTTCTATTTGCCCCAGCCCGATAGTGAGGCAGGCGAATTATGTTTATAGTGGCTGCCGTGATGTATTACCCTTGCTTGGCCCTTGCTGTCCCCTGTGCGCCTCTTGACCGAAGCCACTGAAGTTAGGGTCGATTGAAAGCTTGGACGGCATGTGGGTAATCTTTGAAAGCTTGGACGGCATGTGGGTAAACTTCCTCCACGCAGCGATGGTTGAAAATTGTCAGCGTCTTCCGATGGGACTTGAACTCGTGTCGACAGGATTACCACGTCCGCGCGCTGCCCACTCTACCACCGCTGATGATGATGATGGGGTATGAGGAAGAGGAGGAGGAGGAGAAGGAAGAGAGGGTGAAAAAGACAAAAAGACAAAAGAAAACTGTTTATGAAGAACATTAACGAGATGCCAGTTGATAAGTAATAGCTAATGATGATAGTTATTATGAGTAGAAAAAGGAGGAAGAAGTGAAGGGAGAGAGAGAGAGAGAGAGAGAGAGAGAGAGAGAGAGAGAGAGAGAACGGTGAAATAAAGACAAAATAGAAAACATCAACAAAACGAGTGAGGTGGAAGTGAAAGAACAGAGACATCGATGAAAAAGACAAAAGAAAAACTAATATATGAAGAAAACAAAGAAAAGGAGATGGTGGAAGAACAGAGAAACATCGGCGAAAAGGACAAAAAGAAAACAAGATATAAAGAAAAGAAAGAAAAGAGGAGGTAAAACAACAAAAAAGAAAAACAAACAACAAGAAAACAAACGAATTGGAAGTTGATGAATAACGAACGACGACGATGATGATGATGATGACGATAGCAATGACAAAAGAAAAAGTTGATGAATAACGAACGATGATGATGATGATGATGATGATGATGATAGCAATGACAAAATAAATAAATAAAGAAGGAAAACAAATAAACGAGAAGCTGAGAAAACACAAACACATCAACAACAACAAAAAATAAAACCCAAAACAAAAGAAAAACACACATCGAGAACACTAACGACAATTATGATGATGATGATAGCAATGACAAAAGAAAGAAAGAAAGAAAGAAAAAAAACTTGAAGGTGAGAAAACAAACACACAAAAAAAACAAAACAAAAAAGAAAAACACATCGAAAACACTAACGAGGCGGTGTTTGTTTACATATGAGAACGGAGGTGTTGCGCCTCTGAAGGACACCCCGCCATATACGCCGCATTTCCTCTCCTTGTAAGGCTGCCCAGGAGAGGGAAGGACAATTGTAATAACGTGTGTGTGTGTGTGTGTGTGTGTGTGTGTAGAACGGAAGCGCGGTTGGTTAGTTTGTAAGTAAGATTAGGCAAAAAATAAATACAGGAGGAAGAAGAAAAAGAAGAGGAAGAGGGAAATGATTGGTTAGTCAAGAGAGATTACACAAGAAGAAGAAGAAGAAGAAGAAGAAGAAGAAGAAGAAGAGGAGGAGGAGGAAGAATAAGACAAAGGATGAGGATGTGCGGTTTATCATTCTCCGTATTAAGAAAGAGGAGGAGGAGGAGGAGGAGGAGGGAGGTTCCAGAAAGGTGTATGTGTACCTGTGTGTGTGTGTGTGTACCTCGGAATGTCCTCCACGTGAGAGAGAAGACTTGTAGACTTGGGCACATGTAGGTATTCTCTCTCTCTCTCTCTCTCTCTCTCTCTCTCTCTCTCTCTCTCTCTCTCTCTCTCTCTCTCTCTCTCTCTCTCTCTCTCACCTGGGAAGTTCCGGAGGTGTAACAGTCATTTGCCTCTCCACCCACCACTTCCAGTCCTCGCTACACCACTGCCCCGTCACCACCACCACCTCCACCTCGCTCAACACCACCACCACCACCACCAAAGACTTCCACCACCACTATTACCACTACTACTACTACTACTACTTTACTATTACCGTCAAGAAAAAGGACTACATTATTCGCGATTCTTTTTGGAAGTGGTTGGTTTTCGCAAGGCTTCAGAAATAGCCTACTCCCAACAGTCGGTTTGAAGTGATTTGGAAAAGTGTTTTGACAAAGAAATAAAAGCAAACTGAATAACAATAGATGGAGTTTCAGAACGAAGAAGAATCATTACACAGCATTGATACAGATGATTTAAAAAGTGTGTGAACAGAAAATATTCGTAGTTTCAGAAAAGAAAGAATCGTAACGCTGAAACTTATGATCAAAAAGTGACTGGCGAGAAGTTAATAAGAGTTTCTAAGTAGAGAATTATAACACAACATACATACAGATGATTTAAAAAGTGTGTGAACAGAAAAAAGAGAAAGAATCGTAACGGAACATCGAAACTTGTGATTTAAAGTGCCGGGCAAGAAGTTAATAAGAGTTTCAAAGAGGAGAATTATTACACAACATTGAAACACGCTCTAGAAAGTGTCTGATAAGGAAATAATAACAGTTTCAGAACGAAGAAGAATCATAACGCAACATTGAAACTGAAACACCAAATCCAGAAACAAGAACAAAGTGCCTTCCAAAAGTGTTTCACCAAAGAAGAAGAATCGCAGAGTTGATTTAAAAGTGACTGGAAAAAAGGGAAAAAGAAAACTGAGAACAATATTATAAGAACAACGATACCAAACCTTTGAAGTGACTAGCAAGAGAAGGAGGAGGAGGAAGTCTCAAATTAAAACCACAAACCAACCCTTCCAATACAAAACACTAAACAAAAAAACAAAAATAAGAAAAAGGAAAAACCGAGGACAGAAAAAGTGGTTGGCATAAGACGCGTCACCCCATCAAACCACCATCCCTGTCCTTCCTACCTTCCTACGCCTCTCTCCACTCTCTCTATTCACTCTCTCTATTGGCAATGGTCGTACGTAACATGAGAGAGTGAAAGAGAGAGGTAGAGACAGTGAGAGAGTGAGAGTGAAGGTGTGGGAACGGAGTGAGACGGAGTGGAGGAGGTGGCGGTTGTGAGTCACTCCGCTAACCCAGAGAGAGAGGAAGAGGAGGAGGAGGAGGAGGAAGGAGGTGGAGCGAGCGAGCGAGTGAGTGTGTTATGTGGTGGTGAACCATGTGCCTGTCCTTCTAACTTCGCCGACGTTGTTGCTTCTGCCGACGCTTCCAACGCAAGTCTTCATCGTCACTCGTCGTCATAATGGTTAGCGAAAAGGGATTTAGTGTTAGCGAAAAGGTCCTTGTGGTTAGTGAAATGGTCTTAGTGTTGTGTGCTGTGTTTCTTTGTGTGTTTTTGCGGTGGAAGATAGAACGAATAGGAAAGAAAATGGGAAGATACTGAAAAACAAAAGAAAGATGCGTAGTGATTTCGCCATAATGGTTAGCGAAATGTTCTTAGTTATTGTTAGTGAAAAGGTCTTAGATGCGATGAAAGAACGAACAGGAAAAAGGAAAAGAAAAAGAAAGAAAGAAAGAGAGAAGTGTAAGCGAAACGAAAAAACGGGAAATAAAAGATTGATATAATGAAAAACAACAGATACCAAGAACGAACGAACGAATAAGCAGGAAAAAAGAAAAGAAGGAAAGAAAAAAGAAGTGTATTGATTTGTTTTTGTGTGTTCTTATGTGTGTATGTTTTTGTGTTTGTGGAGGACGAAAAAGTAAGAAAAAACAACAAAAAAACAAAAACGAAGTGATATGCGTATTCTGACTTTTTGTTTTGTTAATTATGTGGTGTTTTTGTTACTATATCATCGTGTGTGTGTGTGTGTGTGTGTGTGTGTGTGTGTGTTAGCGCGTGCAGTGTAGCCAAGCGTATACCGTTGCCTTGCGTCTTTTTAATTCAATGTTTCGCGTTCAGCTCCGCGTGTTTGCGAATTGGCGCCGTGGTTAAACACTCGACTCGGCTTCCCAGTGGCTCGGGTTCAATTCTCCTCACTGACAACCCTCGTCTGCATATGAACTCCTCCACACTACCGTTTTGAACTTGTAAATTTGTACTGAAAAAAAAAATATATATAGTTCTTGGTTGTCTAGTGCAGTATATTTGAATGGAAAATCTACTACTACTACTACTACTACTGCTACTACTGCTACTATCACTACTTTTTCTTTCTTCCTTTCTCCTTTTCCTTTTTCTTCCTTCTTCTACTGCTACTACTACTACTACTACTACTACTACTACTACTACTACTACTACTACTACTACTACTACTACTACTACTACTACTACTACTTCTTTCAATGTTGTCTGTGTCTTAGGGGTGACTCTGCAATCCCTCATCCTTTTTTTCTTCCTCTCCTCCCCCCTTCCTCCCACTCCTCTTCCCCTCTTCCTTCTTCCTCCTCCTTCCCCTCACTACCATCCCTCCTCCTCCTCCTCCTCCCCCTCACTATCATCCCTCCTTCTCCTCCTCCTCCCCCTCACTATCATCCTCCTCCTCCTCCTCCTCCCCCATTACCTTCACCCCTATCACCCTCCATCACCCTTTCTTTCTCCTCCTCCTCCTCCTCCTCCTCTGCCCGCCCGCACGCACGCACATTACCGCCTATTGTTAATTTCCTGTTAGATCTCTCGTGGGAAGCTGTGTGTGTGTGTGTGTGTGTGTGTGTGTGTGTGTGTGATGGGATTAAACTGGGACAAGAGGAGAATGAGGGACAGATTGTGGTTTGGTGGGTTAGTGTGTGTGTGTGTGTGTGTGTGTGTGTGTGTGTGTGTGTGTGTGTGAAGGTTAGGCGTGGGCGTTGAAAGAGGTTTGTGTGTGTGGGTGGAAGTCTTCGCTTAGTCACTATCTCTCTCTCTCTCTCTCTCTCTCTCTCTCTCTCTCTCTCTCTCTCTCTCTCTCTCTCTCTCTCTCATTCTACTTTCCCTTTTGTTCATGATCCCGCTAGAGTCATTGAGAGAGAGAGAGAGAGAGAGAGAGAGAGAGATTCGTACATCCATCCATCCATACACACACACACACACACACACACACACACACACACATACATACATACATACATACATAAACACACACACATACATACATACAGACAGACAGACAGACAGACACACATACATGCAAGAAAGTGATCATAGCCTATCTTCAATCCCGTGTGTGTGTGTGTGTGTGTGTGTGTGTGTGTGTGTACGGAAGCAGGTGTAACAGACATCTAAGGTTTAATTAATAGGTATTAGTCACGTGGGAAGACTTGTGAGGAAGAGGAGGAGGAGGAAGACGAGGAGGAGGAGGAGGAGGAGGAGGAGGTGATGGTGGTGGGGAGACAGGCTGGAGAAAACCTTGCTCCTCCCTTCCCTCCTCCTCCTTCTCCTCCACCACCACCACCACCTTATTTCCTCCTCCTCCCTTCCCTTATCTCCACCTCCTCCACCTTCACCCTTGCCTCCACCCTTACCTCCACCTTCACCTCCACCTCTCTCCACTCCTCCTCCTCCGCTTCCTTTTCCTACTATGAAACGTAAAAAAAAAGAAGAAAAAAATAGACAAAAATAAGTCGAGAAAACAAAACAAAACAAAAATAAAAACAAAACAACCGGGATTCGAAAAGCAAACGAAAGAAAACAAAGAAAAAAAGAGGAAAGGAAACAAAGATGAAAAGAAAGTAAACGAAACGAGAGAGAGAGAGAGAGAGAGAGAGAGAATAAAAATAGAAATTGGAAACTAACAAAAAAAAAGTAGGAAAGAAACGAAAGAAGAAGAAAAAAAAGGAAGCAGAGCGACAGAAATCCTATTAAAGTCCTTCACCTCTTCGTCGTTCACTGAGGAGGAGGAGGAGGAGGAGGAGGAAGAAGAAGAAGAGGAGGAGGAGGAGGAGGAGGAGGAGGAGGAGAGTGCAGACTTCTTAATATAATTTTCGTAAAAGTTCATTATGCGCAAAGAAACAAAAGATGGCGTAATAAATAAATAATGATTATGATTATGATGATGATGATGACCAAAAAAAAGTCATAAAATTACTTCATTTCTATTTTTTTCATATTTTTTTTCCGGTGCTTTGTTCGTACGTACTGACCGTGTGTGTGTGTGTGTGTGTGTGTGTGTACCAAATATGACCGTCTTTTTTTTTCCTTCCTCGGTGGTGTTACTTGCAGCCTACACAAAGGAACGCCTCACCACCACCACCACCCATCACCACCATCACCACCTCGGGCAGCCCCCCCTCTTGGTCTGGGCGAAATCACTCCTGCCCCAGCCCCCACCAGTCCCCCGTCAGCCTCCAGTTTAGCCCAGAGTCTCAACAGTCCTCGCTTAGTCCTCACTCATCTTTTAGTCCCCAGTCCATTCAGTCCTCAATCAGCTCACAGTCCGAACGGCCATTACTCACCACACAGTCATCTTTTAGCCCCCAGTCCAATCAGTCAGTCAGCCCCCAGTCCATGATCATTCAGCCCCAGGAGTCGTTAAGCCCCCAGAGCCTACCACAGGAGCCCCCAGTGTCTATCTCCCAGGGCAACACACCTTTCTCAACCCCAGACCCCAGTATAGTCCCACACCCAGTGCCCAGACAGACCCAAGCCCCAAGGAAGCTGTCATCAGCATGTAGCCCCCAGAACATACCTTTCTCAACCCCAGACCCCAAGTTAGCTCCATACCCAGTACCCAAACAGAAACAGACCCCAGGAAACCCCAAACTCGTAGTCCCAAAACAGACGCAAAACCCCAATCACCGTAAACCCAAACCTAGCATTGTCCTGACACAACCTCTGAGCGCTAGCACCCTTGGACACACCCATGGAAGTACCCCCTCACACCCACCCCAGACATCGAACCCATTGCAGGGGGAGTGGATTGTTGAGGGGATCGGTGAGGCTGGGGGAGGAGGCGCTGGAGTGTGTCGGGGGGCGGCGGGAATGATCGGAATGGTGCTATCGGTGGTCGGGAATTGCATGCGAGTCGTTGAACCGGCCAGACGGAACCTAATCGACGATACTGAGCTTGAACTTGAGAACACAGAGGAACAGACCACCACACGGCCGACCAACCTCCACCTCCCAAGGCAGGTCGTGAGGAAAGAAGGCGACCTGTATATCATCGAAGAGGACTTGGACGTGGAGGAAGGAGTCGAGTGCAGTCCCTCAACAGTCCCAGGGTCCAGGTACCACAATAACAACTCCACCACCACCAATAACAACCATAAACACCACGGATACACCACCAGAAGGCCCTTAGTGGTGATGAGGAGTCCGCGTGATACCCCAACACCACCACCAGCGCCGGCGACCTCACGGGACCTAACGCCATCATCCCAGCGTCACCACCACCACCAACAACGGCATCACCACCATCACCGCCACCAGCATAACAACCTCGGTCTCCTCAGATACTTGTCGCAGTACACACTCCATTGGTTTAAGTCGCAAGGTGTGTGTGTTTCTGTGTTGGTTGACCATTTATTTAGCTTTTTCGAAGTATACTGCCACTACTACTACTACTGCTACCACTACTACTACTGCTACTATTACTATTGCCACTGTAGCTACAAACGTATTGCTGTGTTTGGGGTATATGTAAGCTTGGTTTTTGTAAGCTTATTATTATTATTATTATTATTATTATTATTATTATTATTATTATTATTATTATTATTATTATTATTATTATCGTACTGTTTGGCGTTTTAGTAAGCTTGGTATCGTGTTTTATTTACGTCGTTGTTTTAGTAGAGTTTGTTGATGTAGAAGTTTGTTATATACGTGCCATTATTGCTGTTACTACTACTACTACTACTACTACTACTACTACTACTACTACTACTACTACTACTACTACTAAATTCTTTTCTCCTCCTCATCCTTCTTTTCCCTCTTCTTTTCGTCCTTTTTTTTATCCTTCCTATCTACATCCTCTTCGTACATACACTTTTATATCCTTCTCCTTTCTTCTTTTTTTCCTCCTCTTCCTCTTCCTCCTTCTCCTTCTTTTCCCTCTTCTTGTCATTTTCCTTTTATTTTTCCTTTCAGTCCTCCTCATCTTCGTCCATGCACCTTTATATCTTCCTCCTCCTCCTCCTCCTCCTCCTCCTCCTCCTCCTCCTCCTCCTCTTCATCTTCTTCGTCTGAGCATTTGTTCGACTTCCGGGGCAGATACGACAACCTTTCATTATATATTTTTTTCTATATTAATAAACGACAAGAACAGATGGTTATTATATGTTGTAGGTCATGTGTAGTGTGTGTGTGTGTGGCTTCGGGGACTGAAAAATTGAGGTTAGATTCTCTCTCTCTCTCTCTCTCTCTCTCTCTCTCTCTCTCTCTCTCTCTCTCTCTCTCTCTCTCTCTCTCTCTCTCTCTCTCTCTCTCTCTCTCTCTCTCTCTCTCTCTCTCTCTCTCTCCTATCCTCTCCTCTCCCTCCCCTTCCCTTCCCTTCCCTTCCCTTCCTCTCTTCTTTCTCTCCCTTTCACATCTTTACCTTTTATCTCTCCCTCCCTTTCTTTCTCTTCCTCCCTTCCCTCATCTATTCTTGACCCTCCTTCCTTCCTCCCCCCTCCTCCTCCCCCTCCCCTCCTCCCCCCTCTTCCTCCCCCTCTCACACCTGTTCACCGGGTCACCTGCATCTGGCAATCACGACCTTCAGGTGTATTCTGTCTTAATTACATCCGGTGTGTGTGTGTGTGTGTGTGTGTGTGTGTGTGTGTGTGTGTGTGTGTGTGTGTGAGGCTTCAACACAACACCTTTATTTTTTTTAGCTCAGGTGTGTTGGGTTGGGTTGGGCAGGTGTTTGTGTGTGTGTGTGTGTGTGTGTGTGTGTGTGTGTGTGTGTGTGTGTGTGTGTGTGTGTGTGTGTGTGTGTGTGTGACGGGTACAGGAAGAGAGGGAGGAAGAGAGAAAGAGGAGGGGGAGGTTGGTCTTCGTTTTTCTTCTTCTTCTTCTTCTTCTTCTTCTACGTCTTCTTCTTCTTCTTCTACGTCTTCTTCTTCTTCTTCTTCTTCTTCTTCTTTTCCTTCTTCTTCTTCTTCTTCTTTTTCTTCTTCTTCTTCTGCGTCTTCTTCTTCTTCTTTTCCTTCTTCTTCTTCTTCTTTTCCTTCTTCTTCTTCTTCTTCATCATCTTCATAATCTTGTTCTTCTTCCTCCTTTGTAAAAAAAAAAGAATAATGAAAAGCTATTATATGGAGCTCAACAATGGCGAAGAAGAACCATACTATATAATCTACCATTTATTTCATCATTATCATCATCATTCTGTCGTTGGCAACACTGGACTGGGCCGCAATACCTGGCTAGTGTTGCCGTGGGTGGAGACGCGTTGTCGACAGGAAGTTAAAGGAGTGTTTTTCTGCTCAGGTGGCCAGGTGTGTCAGGGATGAGCGGGGCTGTCACGCATGCAGGTAACAGCTCAATTAGTCTAGGCCAGGTGACAGCTGATTAATTACCTGGGGATGTTTATAAGAGCGTGAAAGTGGTTATTTAAAGGTATTTATCGTCATTATAATTATCAGCGTCATTATCTTTATCATCGTTTTTTCCTTTTCTTTTTTTATATTTTCATCATTTTTGTCTTTATTTTCTTATTTCTTTTCTATTTTTTTCCCATCCCTTTGTCCTGTTTTCTTTCATTGACCTTTGAACTTTCTTTGACCTATAGCAAGTTCATTTTTTATCAACATTATTATTATCATCTTATTAGTTCACCACAGGACAAAGGCCTTTCCTAACGTCCTCCACCTCTTCCTATCTATCTGGTGTTAGTGTACTCCATCCCGCTCCGGCAAAGGTTCTAATTTCATCTCTCCACCTGGTTCTCGGTCTGGTGTTAGTATACTCCATCCCGCCCCGGCAAGGGTTCTAATTTCATCTCTCCACCTGGTTCTCGGTCTGGTGTTAGTATACTCCATCCCGCTCCGGCAAAGGTTCTAATTTCATCTCTCCACCTGGTTCTCGGTCTGGTGTTAGTATACTCCATCCCGCCCCGACAAAGGTTCTAATTTCATCTCTCCACCTGGTTCTCGGTCTGGTGTTAGTATACTCCATCCCGCCCCGACAAAGGTTCTAATTTCATCTCTCCACCTGGTTCTCGGTCTGGTGTTAGTATACTCCATCCCGCTCCGGCAAGGGTTCTAATTTCATCTCTCCACCTGGTTCTCGGTCTGGTGTTAGTGTACTCCATCCCGCCCCGGCAAAGGTTCTAATTTCATCTCTCCACCTGGTTCTCGGTCTGGTGTTAGTGTACTCCATCCCGCCCCGGCAAAGGTTCTAATTTCATCTCTCCACCTGGTTCTCGGTCTGGTGTTAGTATACTCCATCCCGCCCCGACAAAGGTTCTAATTTCATCTCTCCACCTGGTTCTCGGTCTGGTGTTAGTATACTCCATCCCGCCCCGGCAAAGATTCTAATACCAACTCCACAATTCTTGGATTTTCTCTCTATAACATATCACTACAGTTTGAAGGTTAAGGAGTACGTGAGCTTTGATGGTTTGTGGTGAAATAGAAGCTGTGAAGTCTTATAGGAAACAGCACTAAAGTCTATCTCTGTTTGTCTTTCTCTTCCGTGATCAAAATCCCTCCCTCCCTCTTCTTCCGCGGTGAAAATAGCATCAGGGTCCTTAAGCAGAGCACGTGTCTTGGTGAAAATAATACCGTACCCTGCCCCCTCCTCCTGCTCTTCCTCGTAAGGTGCTCTAATGAAATACTGAGAATTGCCGGTGGAAATAACAGGGTCGCACACACGCACGCACGCACTCGACGCTCTCTAGCAAGGATATCAATTCGTTTTTTTTCTTTTCTTTTATTTTATTTTTCATGTTTTTTTTCCGTTTTTTTCCCTTTTTCTATTTTTATCATCCTTCTTCCGCCTTTCCCCTTCAAGTATTTCATTCTATATATATTCTCTCTCTCTCTCTCTCTCTCTCTCTCTCTCTCTCTCTCTCTCTCTCTCTCTCTCTCTCTCTCTCTCTCTCTCTCTCTCTCTCTCTCTCTCTCTCTCTCTCTCTCTCTCTCTCTCTCTCATGACCTTTGAACTTTCTTTGACTCCTCCTTTACCAGGTTTATCTTTTGAGAGAGAGAGAGAGAGAGAGAGGAAGGAAGGGAACGTATTAGCTGATAAACATTTATAATAATAATAACTAATAATAATAATAATAATAATAATAATAATAATAATAATAAGGTTCTGAAAATGAAGGGACAGGAAAATACAATTATGATGATGATGATGATGGAAAGAAAGAAAGAGGGAAGAAGAAGAAGAAGAAGAAGAAAAACAAGAGGAAATAAAAGACTGAGATAATTTGAGAGAAAAAGGAAAATAAAATAAAGAAGCAAGATAAAGGAAGTTAAAGAAAGAGAAAGAGAAAACTAACAAACAAACAAACATACGTACTTACAAAGCCTTCAAATCCTCATCATCTCAAACACAAACACACACACAAAAAAAAAAAACACGTAAAACAGTTATATCAATTTACATTCTACTTCATTTTATTATCATTTTATTTTTCCATTTATTTTACATCGTTGAGTAATCTATTTTCTCTTACTCTAATCTTTATTGTATTTTACGTTTATTTTTCATCATATTTATCTCTTTATCTTCTCGTTCCTTTGTTCTTATCTTTCCTTGTTTCCTCTTTTATTAACCGTATTTTCCTCTTCCTTATAATTCCTTTTTACATTATACAATTATCCTTATGTATTTCTCATTTTTCCCTGTTCCCTCTTTTATTAACGTGTATTTTCTCTTCTCCCTTCTAATTCATTTTTACATCATACAATTTTCTTTATGTATTTCCCCTTCTTCCCTGTTCTCTCTTTTATTGACGTGTATTTTTCTCTTCTCCCTTCTAATTCCTCTTTATTCCTTTATTCCTTCCTTTATTTCTTTATTTCTTCCTTTATTCTGATTCCTCTTTACTCCTTCTAATTCCTCTTTAATTTAATTTCCTCTTTTATCAACGCGTATTTTCTCTCCCTTATAATTCCTTTTTTCATCCTACAATTTTCCTTATGTGTTTCTCCTTCCCTCTTCTCTCTTTTATCACTACCTTCTTTCTCCTCTAATTAATAGTCTTACTTTTTATTAATTTTTCCCTTGTTCCATCTTTATCAATACCTTCTTTCTCATCTTTAATTTCCTTTATATCATTGTTATCATCATTTTCCTTATTCCCTCATATATTAACACCTTCCCTCTTCTCTAATTCCAGGTGAGTGTTTTTTACCTGCCAAGGCCACACAGACAAACAGCTGAGAGACGCGACAGGTAAGTGACGTCATCCATTGTTTACCTGTGTGACGTCAGCAAGGGAAGGGCCAATCACGTCTTGTTATCTTCAGAGCCGACCAATCACAGGGCTCATAGGTGGGTAAGGGGGAGGGCTTCGTGACGTCAGAGGGGGAAATAGCCAATCAGGGAGCGTTTTAGGGGATTTCGAGTATTACGTCACTAGGAATGGATGATGAGAGAGAGAGAGAGAGAGAGAGAGAGAGAGAGAGAGAGAGAGAGTGTGTTTTGGGTTTAAAACGTTTCAAAGGAAGATATAAATGCCAAGTGTGTGTGTGTGTGTGTATGTGTGTGTGTCGATGGAGTGGAAAACTTTAATGGTAAGAGAAACACAGACAAACATACATACATACATACATACATACATACATACATACATACACACACACATACACACACACATACATACATACATACATATATAGTATATACATACATACATACAGACAGACAGACAGACAGAAAAAAATGCTGAACGTGTAATTATATGATTCACTCCTCCTACTCCTCCTCCTCCTCCTCCTCCAAGTTTATCAGTAAATTTTCAGACGCCTTAAAAATATCTTTGAAGTTGTTTGCTGTATACGAACTTCATAGTGTGTGTGTGTGTGTGTGTGTGTGTGTGTGTGTGTGTGTGTGTGTGTGTGTGTGCCCGCAATGCAGTATGTGAACCACTCTACTCACCCTCTTCTCTCTCCCCTCTCATTCTTCCCTCCTCCTCCTCCTCCTCCTCTTCCCCCTCCTCCTCCCCTTCCTCTTCTTCCCCTCCCCTTCCTCTCCTTCCTCTATTTCCTCTTCCCTTCCCTTCACTATTATGTTTGGGAATGGTGGTGTCTTCCTCCTCCTCCTCCTCCTCCTATATTTCTTCCCTTCTTCTTCTTTTACTTTTTCTATAATTTCCTCTCTCTCTCTCTCTCTCTCTCTCTCTCTCTCTCTCTCTCTCTCTCTCTCTCTCTCTCTCTCTCTCTCTCTCTCTCTCTCTCTCTCTCTCTCTCATTATGACTCAGAGAGAGAGGGTGACGCCTCCTCCTCCTCCTCCTCCTCCACCTCCTCTTCCTCCTCCTCTTCCTCCTCCTCCTCCTCTTCCTCCTCCTCCTCCTCCTCCTCCTCCTTATCATCACAGGACCAGTAACAAGACATCAACTTCCCCCTTCAAAAAAAAAAACAAAAAAAAAAAAACAGCGAACACGTAAATTTCCTTTGGTTATTTGAAGGGGGGCGACGCTCCTCTGGGACTAACTAAGGGGGGGAGAGGGAGGTGTGGGGGGGGGAATTACTACGTGCCGCCGACCCCCTTTTTCTTCCCCTCTGTATCCTCTTTCCCCTCTTGTTCCTCTTCCTCTTCCCCTCCTCCTCTTAATTCCTCTTCATATTGTTAGTTGTGTTTTTTTCTTTCTTTCGTTCTGTTCATTCTTTTTTTTTCCTTTTTTCTACGTGTTCCCCCCTCCCCCTTTTCCTTCCTCCTCCCTCTTCCCTTCTTCTCTTCCTCTTCTTCCTCCTCCTCTTCTTCATAATGTTAGTTCTCTCCTTCCTTCCTCTCGTTCTTGTAATTTTTTATTTATTTATTTATTTTTTTTCCTTTTTTTTTCTACGTGTCGTGTCCACTCTCCCATTTTTCCTTCCCCACTGTTTCCCTCTCCTCCTCTTCTCTTCCTCTTCTTCCTCTTCTTTTTTCCTCTTAACTCCTCTTCACATTGTTAGTTGTTTACTTCTTTCTTCCTCTTGTTTTGTTCATTCTTGTTATTTTTTTCTATTTTTTCCTTATTTTTTTTCTAAGTGACCACCTCCCATTTTTCCATCCTCCTCCTCCTCCTGTCTCCCTCTTCCCTTCTTCTCTTCCTCTTCTTCCTCCTCCTCTTCTTTATATTATTAATTTTTCTCCTCTCTCACGTGTCCCCTTTCCCATTTTTCCTCCATCTCCTGCTTCCCTCTTCCTCTCTTCTCTTCCTCTTCTTCCTCCTCCTCTTCCTTGTATTGTTAGTTTTTCTCCTCTCTCCCTCTTCCTCTTCTTCCTCCTCCTCTTTATAGTGTTAGTTTTTCTTCTCTCATTTTTGTTCTGTCTTCCCCTGGGTCCCTCCTCCTCTCTTCTCTTCCTCCTCCTCCTCCTCCTCCTCCTCTTCATATTGTTCGTTTTTCTCCTCGCTCATTTTTGTTCTGTCTTCCCCTGGGTCCCTCCTCCTCCTCCTCCTCCTCCTCCTCCTCCTCCTCCTCCTCCTCATATTGGTAGTTATTTTCTTTCTCTTATATTTGTTTTGTCTTGGTAATCTCTTGTTTTTTTTTTCCTTTTTTTCTCTCCTTTGTTATTGTGAGTTTATTTCCGTCTCCCTCTCTCTTCTTGCCTCTTATTAATTTCTCCTCATTTTATCTCTCTCCTTCTTTCTCTTCTCTTCTTAGCGTTAATTGTTTCCTCTCTCTCTCTCTCTCTCTCTCTCTCTCTCTCTCTCTCTCTCTCTCTCTCTCTCTCTCTCTCTCTCTCTCTCTCTCTCTCTCTCTCTCTCTCTCGTTCTCTCTGTTATCCATCTTTTTTTTCTTTTTTCTTCCTTTCCTTATTCTCCTCTTCCTTCCCCTCCCTTTCCTTCCCCTCCCTTTCCTTCTCCTCTCTCCCCTCCTCTCCCTTCCACTTCCTTCCCCCTCCTTTCCCTCCCCTCCCCTCACTCCTCTCTCTCCTCCTCTCAGCCTCTCTCCCCTTTCCCTCCCCTTCTCTTACCCAACTCCCCTCTCCCTCCCCTTCCTTCCTCCCCTTCCACCCCCTCCAGCTCACATTAGGTTAAGGGTGAAGCTTAAAACTGGCTAGACACACACACACACACACACACACACACACACACACACACACACACACACACACACACACACACACACACACTCGCACCTACACGTGTAAAGGTGCATTCCAGGTAAGTGGCTCGGCCCGGGAAATTCCCCTCCACCCCGACCCCTCCCCGACCTCCCCCCGATTCCCCCCGACCCGCCACGACTCCACCCGACCTTCCCCCCCCTCCTTCACCTGCAGATCGCGACAAGGCTGAACGGGTGATCTTTGGCTCCGCTAGAGAGAGAGAGAGAGCGTTATCTGGGTGTTTAACATAGAGCGAATAGCCACGTGACAGTCCCTTGCGTGCGTGTGTGTGTGTGTGTGTGTGTGTGTGTGTGTGTGTGTGTGTGTGTGTGTAAGGGTCAAGGCCACTATTACCTTCACCCCTTCCCTTTCTCCCCTTCCTTTCCTCCCCTCTCCTCCCCTTTATTCCCCTCTCCCTTTCCTCCCCTTCCCTTCTTCTTCCTTCCTCTCCTCCCCTTCCTTCCTCTCACCCATCACTACTTCTCTTCCTTTTCCTCCCTTTCCCCTTCCTTCCTTTCCTTCCTTTCCTTCCTTCCTTCCTTCCTTTTCGTTTCCCTCCCCTTCCTCTCCTATCTTCCTTCCTTTCTTCCTTCCTTCCTCCCTCCTTCCTTTTCGTTTCCCTCCCCTTTCCATTCCTCTCCTTCCTTCCCTTCCCTTCCTTCCTTCCTTCCTTCCTTCCTTCCTTTCTCTCCTTTTCGTTTCCCTCCCCTTTCCATTCCTCTCCTTCCTTTCCTTCCTTTCCTTCCCTTCACCCATCACAACATCCCTCATCCCCTTCCTCCTCTTCCCCTCTCCCTTCCCTCCTTCTCCATTTTCTCCCCATCCTTTTCCTTCCCTTCCTATCATCAAATCCCGATTCTTCCCCTTCCTTACCATCACAATCACCTCCCCTTCCTTCCTTCCCCTTCCTCCCCTTCTTCTTATCACCTTCCACAATTCTTCCACTGATGTAGGAGGAGGAGGAGGAGGAGGAAAATAAATGCTTAATAAGGTGTAAAATGAAAGAGATTAGGACAGACAGACAAACGGATAGAAAGACGGACTAACAGAGGAAAGAATGGAGGAAAGGAGAGAAACTGTGGAGGGAAGGAGGTAAAATGTGGAGGAAAGGATGGAGGAGGAAAAGAAAGGAAAAGGGAAAGAAAGGACTGACAGAAGCTGACAGAAAAAAGAGAAATTAAAGAGAGATAAAAAAAAAGATGATAGACAGAGACAGGCATATAGATACACAGACAGAAAAAAAAGATGATAGATAAACAGACAGACAAAAAAAATAACAAAAAACAAAACAAAAAATAACAAACCTAAAAAAGATAACACAAAAAACAAAACAACAAAAGGAAAAAAAACTAAAAGAAAAAAATGACAAAAAATAAAAAACAAAAACAAAATAACAAAAAATAAAAAACAACAAAAACATAAAATGACAAAAAAAAAATCACAAAAAATAACAAAAAAAACTATATTGAAGAGGATGAGGGAGATAAAAAGTAAAGGAGATGAAGGAGTGTGATAGGCCACGAGGGAACGGTCCTGTCTCCTTCCCTTCACACCTGTCCCATCCTCAGCTGATCAATAACTTACCTGTGATCAATAAGGACACCTGCCCCTCACGCCCCCTAAGACTCACCTGTCACCTCTCTCTCTCTCTCTCTCTCTCTCTCTCTCTCTCTCTCTCTCTCTCTCTCTCTCTCTCTCTCTCTCTCTCTCTCTCTCTCTCTCTCTCTCTCTCTCTCTCTCTCTCTCTCTCTCTCTCTCTCTCTCTCTCTCTCTCTCTCTCTCTCTCTCTCTCTCTCTCTCTCTCTCTCTCTCTCTCTCTCTCTCTCTCTCTCTCTCTCTCTCTCTCTCTCTCTCTCTCTCCCTTAATATTTCTTCCCTCCCTTTCTCATTTCCTCAATTTCCTCCCTCCTTCATTTCCCTTCCCTCCCTTCCCTCCCTCCCTCTTCCTTTTCCCTCCCTCCCTTCCACAAGTTCATATCTCATCTCTTTTTCCTCCTCCCTCTCTCCCTCCCTTCTTTCCTCCATTCCTCCCTATCTTCCTCTCCCTATCTTCTTCACCTTTCCTCCTCCTCTTCCTCCTCCTCCTTTCCTCCTCTCCCTCCTTTCCTTCTTTTTTTCCTCTTCATTCTTCCTCCCTTCTTTCCTCTTCTCTCTTTTCTCTCCCTTCCTTCCTTTTATTTCTCATTTTCCTCTTCCTATTCTTTCCTCCACATTTTTACTCCTTCCCTCCACAGTTTCTCCTCCATCCTTTCCTCCACATCTTCCCTCCTTCCCTCCCCCTCCACAATTTTTTCCTCTTCCACAACCTTCTTTTTCTCCACAATTCCTCTCCGTTCCTCCTCCTCCTTTCCTCCATAATTTCCCTCCTTTCCTCCACTTTTCCTCCGGGCTTAGAGTGCCAGATTTTACACCCAAATGGCCGCCGGGAGACAATTTTTACCTCCACCTGGCTTAGGAGGAGGAGGAGGAGGAGGAAAGAGGTTTAGGAAGAGGAGGTAAGAAAGAGAGTAGGAGGTGAGGTATGAGAGAGAGAGAGAGAGAGAGAGAGAGAGAGAGAGAGAGAGAGAGAGAGAGAAATGTTTTTGTCTGGAAACTTAAGCAAAACGTTCCTTTCATGGTATTTCCTTTCCTCTTTTCTTGTTTTTTTTCTTTTTTCTTGTTTCTCCTTTTTTCGTTACATTTCTTTCATTCCAACTTCTTCCCATTTTTTTCTTCCTCTATTGTTTATTTTTTCCTATTTTCTTACTTTTTCCTTCCTTGTTTTCCTGTTTTCCCTTTTTTCGCCTCGAGCCTCAAGTTGTTTTGGGCCAACGACTCCTTTTATGTCCTAAAGTTGTGTCCTTCTGCATAATGGCGCGAGGAGGAGGAGAAGGAGGAGGAGGAGGAGGAGGAGGAGGAGGGAAAGGCAAAACAACAAGTGTATTACCTTTATTATGTGTGTGTGTGTGTGTGTGTGTGTGTGTGTGTGTGTGTGTGTGTGTGTGTGTGTTATTGTTTATAGTAATTCCTTTTTGTCTTCATTCTTTATTTGTTTTATTTTTTCATCCCGTTCTTCTTCTTCTTCTTCTTCTTCTTCTTCCTTTCCCTATTATCTTCCCTACTTGAACTTTGTCACCTCTCTCTCTCTCTCTCTCTCTCTCTCTCTCTCTCTCTCTCTCTCTCTCTCTCTCTCTCTCTCTCTCTCTCTCTCTCTCTCTCTCTCTCTCTCTCTCTCTCTCTCTCTCTCTCTCATACACCACTTCTATATTCTCATCATATCTCCTCTCCCCTCTCTCCCTCCTCCTCCTCCTCTTCTTCCTCCTCCTCCTTGCCTCATCTCACTTCACCTCTCATCTCTCCTCTTCTTTCCTCTCCCCTCCTCCTTCCCACCCTCTTCTCTCCCTCTTCTCTTCTTCCTTCTTTCCTTTCCTTCCCCTTTTAATTTCCCTCACTTCCCTCATTCGTAACAACATTGCCGGTAATAACTTCTGGTAAACAAGGGGAGGAGGAGGAGGAGGAGGAGGAGGAGGAGGAGGAGGAGGAGGAGGAGATACCTACCAACCTTAATGAATTACTCCACGTCTATATTTCTTTCAGCTCTCCTCCTCCTCCTCCTCCTCCTCCTCCTCCTCTTTCAATAGATTTGTTTTTTCCTCATTAACTCTTAGGCCTCAGCTGTCACTCCCTGTCTCCTTCCTCCTCTCCCCCTCCCCTCTTCTTTCACCTCTCTCTCCCTCCTCCTCCTCCATCCTCCCTCCCTTCCTCTCCCAACCTCTCACGAATTGCCTCAAGTATCAACAGACCCTCCAAAGCGTTGAGAGAGAGAGAGAGAGAGAGAGAGAGAGAGAGAGAGAGAGAGAGTAATGGATGCTGCAATAATCCCGTGATAGCTGTGGATGAAAGTGGATGAACAAAAACTCATTTACTCCACCGAGGCTCCGACATGACAACAGATTACTGCATAAGACTCTCCTTTGTGCGGAGGAAGAACGAAGGAAGAAAGTGAGGCTTGAGGCAGGTGGAGGGAGGGAGGGGAGGGGGCCGAGCAGGCTGGTGGTGAGGCTGCGAGGCTGTGTCAAGACTGAGATTAGCGTGAGTCGAGACACCTTGCTTCCTCGTGCACCTTTTTGCTCACTTCTTCCTCCGGTCTTTTGAGTGCGGTTTTTGTTGTCGTCTGGCACCCGCGCGGGGCAGGGCAGGGCTGGCAGGGCGGCGTGGAGGCGGCGGGGCGCGGGCAGGGCGGCAGGGGGACAGGGGGGGGGGGGGCGGGGATGGCTGCAGCATCCCAACAAAAGCTGTTTGAAGTCCTGCACAGCTGCTACACACTGCCTGCCGCGTGTGTCCTGCCGCCGGGGAGGGGCCGCCCTGCACCCCGGCGGCGCCCCCGTGGCGGCCGTGTCCTGCCCCGAAGGAAGGCCCCGGGAGGCGGCGGCCCGGGGCGCGGGGCGGGGCGTGCACGGATATTATATCGACGGGTAAAAGCCACGGCGGCAACCTGCGGGTCGGCGTGGGTCGTCAATACGTGGGGCGGCCACTCGCGCGCCAGCCTCCGCCCGGCCCGCACCGCCGCGCCGCCCGCCGCCCACCGCCTTTGTGTGCCGCTGCCCAGCACGCCCGCACGCAGCCCCGACACTCCGCCCTCCCGACCACGCCCCGGCCCACCAGCCGTGACCACCCCGGGGCGAGGCAGCGAGGCACACGGCCAGGCACC
>NC_066521.1:22506054-22513554 GCF_024679095.1 Eriocheir sinensis | reverse complement strand
CTCCTCCTAACTGGACTACCTTTCTTCCGTACCTCCTTCCCTTCCTTCTTTCTCGCAACACGCTCCTCCTCCTCCTCCTCCTCCTCCTCCTGTATTCCTTATTAGTCTTCCTCCTCCTCGTCCTCCTCCTCCTTCCTCTGTTCTTCCACATTGTAGTAATTTCTGTTTGTGTGTTTGTGTATGTGTTTGTGTGTGTGTGTGTGTTTGTGTGTGTGTGTGTGTGTGTGTGTAGGATATCATATGAACTCGTTTTTACAAGATTTAGTGAGAAACAAACACTATTCTCTCTCTCTCTCTCTCTCTCTCTCTCTCTCTCTCTCTCTCTCTCTCTCTCTCTCTCTCTCTCTCTCTCTAATTAGCAGGTGTTTGCCTCCTCCTTACCTGTCTGTCTTCCTCTTTCACACCTGTTGCGTCCACGGATGCTGCTGATATCCTCTTCCTCCTCCTCTTCCTCTTTTTTTTTCTCTTCTTTTTCTTCTCCATCATCTTCCTCCTCCTCTTCTCGCTACCTTTCCCTTACCTTACGTATTTTCTCATTTAATTGTTCTTTCTCCTCTTCTTCTCTTCTTCTCTTCTCCTCTCTTCTCTTCCTTTCCTTTCTTATCTTCCTCTTCCTCTTTTCTCTCTTCCTTTTCATTATACACGTTATCTCTTCCCTCTCTACTCTTCTTTCCTCTCCTCTCCTCTCCTTTTCTCTTTTCTCTTTTCCTTTTCTTGCTTCAGGAAATGCCGGAGGGAGGGAGAGTTGAAAAAGGAAAAGAAGGGAGGAGGAGGAGGAAGAGGAAGGAAGGAGGAATTTTGGAAGAGAGGATGAAGGGGAGAGAGGTGAAGAGGGAGAGAATGATAGGGAAGAGGTTGAGGGAGGAGAGGGTTGAATGAAGGAGGAGGAGGAGGAGGAAGAAGAGGAGGAGGAGGAGGAGGAGGAGGAGGAATTAAACATCTGTTGCCTGTTCTTCACCTCCCTTATTCTTCTGTTTATTCCTTTCTTCTTCTTCTTCTTCTTCTTCTTCTTTTGCGTTATTTTACCTCCCATATTCTTTTTGTTCTTTAATCCCGTTTTCTTTTTCTTTATTTTGTTTTTTTCTTTATTTTTGTATTCCATTTTCTTTCATACGATTATTCTCTCTCTCTCTCTCTCTCTCTCTCTCTCTCTCTCTCTCTCTCTCTCTCTCTCTCTCTCTCTCTCTCTCTCTCTCAACGTAACAAAAACTGCAACTTCCTTTATTTAGCCATTGTGCAACTTTACACACACACACACACACACACACACACACACGCACACGCACGCATACACACTTAGAACCTCCATCGATTTCTACCTGTCCTTGTGTGTGTGTGTGTGTGTGTGTGTGTGTGTGTGTCCAGCCTTACTGATAAAGACGAGAGATAAAAAGTCTTTCTGAAACGGATACTAAAAAAAAAGGGTTGACAAAGGGTGTGACGTAAGGAGGAGGAGGAGGAAGAGGAGGAGGAGGAGGAAGGGAAGGGAACTGATAAGGTGGGAGGGTAAGGTAAGGGAAGGTAGGAAGGAAGGAGGAGGAAGAGGTATAAGATGATAGGGAAGGAGGAAGGAAAGAAGGAAGGAGAAGAAGGCGAAAGAGGAAAGGAAGGAGGGAAGGGAATGAAGGGAGAATTAAGAGAAGAAAAAGGAAGGAAGATTAAGAAGGAAGAAAGGAGGAAGAGGAAGAAAGAAGGAGACACACACACACACACACACACACACACACACACACACACACGCACGCACGCACGCAGTAACCTAACTCTCGCTCCATTTTTTACCCATATGCTGTACCGTAGTAATTGTTGTTGTTATTATTGTTATCGATGTTGTTGGCTATGACCCCTCCCCTCCCTTCCCTTCCCTTCCCTCTCCCTCTAAAAAATAATGATAATGAAAGGGAAGAAGGGAGTAATTTAGAGACATAGAGAAAGAGATAAAAAGATTAAACATACATAGATAGATAGATAGATAAATAGAAAGATATATTTAAGATACCATACCTATATACATACATACATACATACATACATACATATACATACATACAGACAGACATACAGAAATAAATAGATAGAGAGATAGAGATAGAGATAAGATACCATTACATAATTACAAGGACTGAAATTAATACAAGGAAAGCTGTTGTGTGTTAGAGAGAGAGAGAGATCAGGTGATAGTCATGTAAATACTGTTAATGTGTGTGTGTGTGTGTGTGTGTGTGTGTGTGTGTGTGTGTGTGTGTGTGTGTGTGTTGCGCCATGGATTTCTTGAACAGGATTTGATTTGCTGTTTATCGTATTATCCTCCTCCTCCTCCTCCTTCCGTTCCATTTATCTTACCTTCCTTCCTTTCAGAGAACTTACACAATCTTCCTCTGTTCCTTCCTCCCCTCGTCCTCTTCCTCCCATATTTTCCTCCTCCTCCTCCTTTATTTTCCTCCTCCTCCTCCTCCTTTATTTTCCTCCTCCTCTTCCTCCTCCTACTACTACTACTCACTACTCCTCCTCCTCCTCCTCCTCCTCTTTCTTCTTTCCTCTCCTCCAAATACCTAGCAATTTCTCTCCTCTATTTCTCCTTCCTTAAATCCCTTCTCTCTTCCTCCCTTTTCTCCCCCCTTCCCCTTCCTCCCTTCTCCCCCTCTTCTTCTCTCCCTTCTATCTCTTCCTCCCTCTCTCATTTCTTTCTTATTACATACTGTCCCTTCCTCCTCCTCCTCCTCCTCCTCCTCCTCCTCCTCCCAATCACATGCTGACCTTACATCTTTCTCTCCCTCCTTTCCAATCACAGTCTCTCCCTTCTTCTCCCTCTCCCTCCCTCCCTCCCTCCTTCCCTCCCTTCCAATGGTGTGTCTCCCTCCATTAAGATTCTATCCATAGTTCCTGGTCCATTTAGTGCCCTTCCTTCCCTTCCTTCCCTTCCTTCCTTTTCTCCTTTCCTTCTTTCTTTCTCTGTCCTTCATTCTTCCTTTCTTTTCTTTCTCCCTCTTTATTCTTCCTTCCCTTTCTTCCCTTCCTTCTCCTTCCTTCTCACCTTTCCTTCCTTCTTTCTCTGTCCTTCATTCTTCCTTCCTTTTTTTCTCTCTTTTCCTCTTTATTCTCCTTCCCTTCTTTCCTTCCCTTCTTCCTTTTTCCTCCTTCATTTCCTTCCTTCTTTCTCTGTCCTTCATTCTTCCTTTCTTTTCTTCTCTCTCTCCCTCTTTATTCTCCTTCCTTTCCTTCCTACCCTTCCCTTCCCTTCCTTCTGCCTAACTTATTCTGGTTTCAATTTCTTTTTTCTCTTCCTTTCCTCTTTTTTTCTCTTCCTCTTCCCTTTCTCTTCTTTCTTTAATTTGTTTCTCGATTTTTATATTTTGTTGTTTTCTCCCCTTTTTTCCCTCCCCTTCCCTCCCTTTCCCTTCTTTCTCTTCCCCTCCCTTTCTTTCCCTTCCCCTCCCTTTCTTTCCCTTCCCTTCCTTTCCTTCCCCTCTCTTCCCTTTCATTATTTATTTCGACAAGGCCTGCTGGCTCCTCTTCCTCCTCCTTGTATAATTCGTTGGTTCGACCCCGTCTAGAGTACTGTGTACAGTTTTGGTCTCCCTATTACAAAAAAGACATAGAAAAGTTGGAACGGGTCCAACGAAGAGTAACAAAGATGATTCCTAGGTTGAGAAATTTGTCATATGAACAAAGGCTTAAAGAAGTAAATTTATTCAGCCTATCAAAACAAAGAATGCGAGGCGATCTAATAGAAGTGTTTAAAATGTTTAAAGGATTCAGTGATATTAATGCGGAAGATTACTTTACAATTGATCGATCAAATAGAAAAAGAAAAAATCACAATTTGAAGATAAGTGGTAAAAGATTCTCGTCGCACGAAGCCAAACACTTCTTCTTCAATCGAGTTGCTAATGTTTGGAACTCTCTACCTTGTGATGTCGTTGATAGTACAACAGTTACGGCCTTCAAGAATAGATTAGTTGCAACCAGCAACTAACATATTACTCATTGTCGTAATAACGTTAAGTTCTTTCGAATACTGGTGTCCTTGTCCGCTTTTATCGCCCGGTTAGTGGTACCAGTAATGGTAGTTCTTTCCTCTTTCCTACAAATTTCCATGCAGTTTTTCCATGCTGCATGGTTCTTTTTCCTTTCCTGCCAGCTTTGGCTGGAGGAGCCTTCGCCTTTGCTGTCCTTCATCTTCCATCTTTGATTAGATAGTTAGTGTAGCTTGTCACAAACAGCCTCGTAAGGACCAGCTGTTGTTTGTTCTTCCTTTGTGTTTCTTTGTTTCACCTCCTCACAATGAACGTCACTTTCTTTCTTCCCCTTCGTCTCTTCCTCCTCCTCCCCCCCTCCTCCTCCTCCTCCTCGTAGAAAGGCAAACGATGCGTGGAGACACGATCGAAATTTATAAATGGCTGAAGGGATTTACTAAGTGAGATATTCATAAGGTTCTGTTGGTAAGAGAACCAGGCAGGACACGTAGTAATGGGTTAAAACCGGATAAGTTCAGCTTCAACAGGGACATAGGCACGAATTGGTTTACTAACAGAGTGGTGGATGAGTGGAACAGGCTGAACAGTCATGTGGTGAGTGCTAATACGATTAACACATTCAAAAATTGATTAGATAAATTCATGGACAGTGATATTAGGTGGGGCTAGATTCACGGGAGCTTAGGTTCAAAGGAGCGGCCTCTTGCAGACTCCTACGCTCTTATGTTCTTATGTTCCTCCTCCTCCTCCTCCTCCTCCTTGTCTTCCTTACTTTTTTCCTTCACTCTGCCTTCTTTTTTTCTTTTATGTATCCTCTCCTCCTATTCCTCTCCTTCCTCCTCCTCCTCCTCCTCCTCTTCCTCCTCCTCCTCCTCCCTCTCTTCCTTATTTTTTTCCTTCACTCTGCCTTTTTTTTTCTTTTATGTATCCTCTCCTCCTCCTCCTCCTCCTCCTCCTCCTCCCTCTCCCTTATTTTTTCCTTCACTCTGCCTTTTCTTTTATGTATCCTCTCTACCTCCTCCTCCTCCTCCTCCTCCTCCTCCTCCCTTATTTTTTCCTTCGCTCTGCCTTTTCTTTTATGTATCCTCTCCTCCTCCTCCTCCTCCTCCTCCTCCTCCTCCTCCTCCTCCTCCAATGCCAGCACCTTCTTGTTGCTTTGTTTATCATTCAGACTCGCTCCACAGCTGACCAGAGGAGGAGGAGGAGGAGGAGGAGGAAGAGGAGAGAGAGGGGGGAGGCAGAATTTGGGGACATAGCTTCTTTTACCTCCCCTCCTTCCTCCTCTCTCTGTCTCCCTCCTCCTCCTCCTCCTCCTCCTCCTCCTTTAGCTTGTGACGAGGCTGCTGAGTGAGTTAGTGGCAGTGACTTGTAAATGGAGGAGGAGGAGGAAGGAAGGAAGGAGAGGGATGACAGCTGGCGCACAGAAAGAAGCAAGCAGGGAGGGATTGGGGAGGTGAAGGAGGAGAGGAGGTGGAGGAGGAGGAGGTGGAGGAGGAGGAGGAGAAGGAGAGTATCTGAAATGACCTGAATGACTAGACATGATAAGGTTGATGGTAGCTTCTCCTCCTCCTCCTCCTCCTCCTCCTCCTTCTGACTAGGAGGAGGAGGAGGAGGAGGAGGAGGAGGAGAGAAAAGTAAACAAAAGGAGGGAAGAAAGGAATTGGGTTACATGATAAAAGGAGAAGAGAGAGAGAGAGAGAGAGAGAGAGAGAGAGAGAGAGAGAGAGAGAAAGAAAAAGAGAAGAGAGAAGAAAACAAATGGAAAAAGAGTATCACAGAGAGAGAGAGAGAGAGAGAGAGAGAGAGAGAGAGAGGGGCCGGAAGTAGTATCAAAGTCCACTTTTTTTCATCTCTTTCCGCGGTCATTACGCAACCAATCAGCTCGAGGTCTCTCTCTCTCTCTCTCTCTCTCTCTCTCTCTCTCTCTCTCTCTCTCTCTGTTACTCCTTTATTCCTTCTTCCTGTTTTTTCTCCTTTCTCTTTTTTTCTTTCTTTAGTTGGTAATATATATGTAGCCTTCCTGCCTCTCTCTCTCTCTCTCTCTCTCTCTCTCTCTCTCTCTCTCTCTCTCTCTCTCTCTCTCTCTCTCTCTCTCTCTCTCTCTCTCTCTCTCTCTCTCTCTCTCTCTCTCTCTCTCTCTCTCTCCTATCCTTCCTATCCTTCCTTTCCTTTCCTTTCCTTTCTTCTTTCCTTTCTTCCTTTCTTCCTTCCTTTCTTCCCTCTTTCCTTCCTTCCTTCCTTCCTTTCCTTTCCCTTCCTTTCCTTCCTCCCTTCCATCCTTCCTTTCCTTCCCTCTCATTCTCTCTCCCTCTTTCTCCCTTCTTCACTCGTTATACCCTTGACTTATTGCTATCTCCCTCCTTCTCCTCCTCCTCCTCCTCCTCCTCCTCCTCCTCCTCATTTTCCGGAGACATTCTACTTTGCCGGAATTCTTTTAACTCCGTAATGAGATGGAAATGGTCGCGGAGGGGAATGTCAGACAAGGCTTTTTCCTCGCTTTTTCCTCCCCTCTCCCCTTCTCCCCTCCTCTCCCCACTCCCTCTCCCCTCCTCTCCTCACACACGCACACACATTTATTGGCTATTATTTCTGTCCTTCCCCCTTTTCGCTTTTTTTTCTGCATTTTCATCTTTGTTTTAATATTTCTTGCTTTCCTTTTTTATTTTTTATTTCTCCTCTTCGTGTCTTGTTATCTTTCTTTCTTTCTTTCTTTCTTATTCCAGTTTGTGTTTCTTTTTGGTTCGTCTCTTCTATTCCTCCTCCTCCTCGTCCTCCTCCTCCTCCTCCTCCTCCTCCTCCTCCTCCTTTTTATTCTTCTCTCGATGCTTAGTCTTCTTTCTTTCTTTACTAATTCCTTCTTTCGCCTTTTTTTGTGTTTTGTTTTCGTGGTTTTGTTCTTCTTTTCCTTCTTTCATTCTCTTCCTTTCCTTCTCTCCCTTATTCCCTTCTCCGTCTCTTTTTTTCTTTCTTTCTTTCTTCTGTTTCTTTCTCTTCTTTCCTTTTGCGTTCTTGATTTGGTTTCGTCTCTCTCTTCCTTCTTTTCCTTCCTTCCTTCTTTCCTTCTCTCTTCCTTCTTTCCTCTTCGCTTCTTTCTTTTTCTTCTACACTTCGTCTTTCTTTCTTTCTTTCATTTGCTTTTGTCTTTGTTTTCTTTTTTGCTCCTTATCCTTCCTTCCTTCCTTCCTTCCCTCTCTCTCCCCTCTCTCCCTCCCTCTTTTTCCTCCTTCACTCGTAATACACTTGAGTTATTGCTATCTCTTCCTCCTCCTCCTCCTCCTCCTTTTCTTCTTTTCCTTCTCCTTAATTTATTTTCATTCCACATTTTTTTCCTGTTTTGTCCTTCCCGTTATCTCCTGTTTCCTCTTCTTCCTCCTCTTCTTCTTTCCCTTTCTTCTTCCTCCTCTTATTTATCTGTTTTTCTTCTGTTTAATTTCCTTCCTCTTCCTCTTCTTCTCTTCTCTTCTTATTTTCTTCCTTCCTTTCTCTTCCTTTCCTTTTGGTTGTAATGTTTTCCTGATGTCTT
>NC_066521.1:22496054-22501054 GCF_024679095.1 Eriocheir sinensis | reverse complement strand
AAGTCTCAGGTGGACCAATTAACCTCGCGGGCACCTCATTACCTTCCTGTAACTTCTCCTCTATCAACTCTTATCGGGGCGGCCAGGAACGGCGTCAGGGCTCAATGTGTGTCAGGAGGGAGAAGAAGAGGGAGAGAGGGAAGACGAGGAGGAGGTGAAGGGGGACTGAGGAAGATGGGAATATGGAAAGGGTTCGTTAGTGAGAGTGGAAGAAGAGAAGAAGGAGGAGGAGAAGAGCGAAGGATAGAAGGGAAATACATAATCTAGGGAGGAATGGAAAGGAGAGAGAGAGAGGTATTGAAGGGATGGATTGGAAATTGCAGAGGAGGAAGAGAGGAGATAATGATATAGCGTAAGGAGAGAAGGGAGAGAGGGAGGGAAGGCGGTAAGAGTTAGAATAGAGACAAGAAGAAAAGAGAAAGAGGAGGAGGAAGAGGAACGAGAAAGCAGAGAAGCAGAAGAAAGAAGGAAAGACACAGAAGAAGGTCAACTAAAGATAGGACATAGGACAGAGAAAGAGAGAACGCGAGAGAGAGAGAGAAGGAATAAGATTGAATGAGAACAAGCAACGGAAAAAGAGGGGAGAGAGAGAGAGAGAGATAGAAAGAGTGGGCGAGGGAGAGAGGAGGGGAATAAGGGAGAAAGAGAGAGAGAGGGGAGAGGGATAAGGGAGGGAGGTAGGGCATCATATGTTAGCATGGGTGGGCGCATAGGGGGCAAGTGTGACATTTGAGTGCCCTGTTTCATGCTGGTGGGAGAGAGAGAGGGAGAGGGAGAGAGGGAGGGAAGGAAAGGGATCTAGGTGTGTTTTTAAAGGGAGAGAGTGAGGGAGGGAGAGAGAGGGAGATAAAGGGGGGAGGGAGAGGATGGTTAAAGAGAAGGTGTGAGAGAGACAAGAGTATATAATTGTTTTCGAGAGAGAGAGAGGTTCTTAAAGTGTTTGAAGCTCTCACTCACCCCTCTCTCTCTCTCTCTCTCTCTCTCTCTCACACACACACACACACACAAACACACACACACACACACACACACACACACACACACACACACACACACACACACACACACACACACACACACACACACCCTTATTAACCTTGCAACCGCCCTTACACACACACCTTTTATAACACACACACACACACACACACACACACACACACACACACACACACACACACACACACACACACACACACACAGCCCCCCCCCACTCCCCCCCTCCGTCCCCCCCCCCCCACCTGCATTACCTGTATCTTACCTGTCCACGTTTTTATGCACACCTGACCACACCTACACCTTTTAATGTGACCTCGCCGCCGCTCACCTGTTTGACCTTCCCTTCCTCCACATTAGGTCAACAGCGAGAGAGAGAAAAAGAGAGAGAGAAAAAAAGTGAACAAAAACTGATCTGGGGATTTGTAACTTGTAGGAAAGAGAAAGAGAGAAAGAAATAAGAAATAAAAAGAAAGAAAGAAAACAAGAAAGAAGAAGAAAGAAAGAAAAGGGAGATAAGAAAAACAAACGTAACACTGAATTTGTAACTTATAAGAAACATAAAGAAAGAAAGAAAGAAGGAAAAAAGAAGGAAAAAAAAGAAAATACCGTAACTAACACCAACGAACGAAAGAAAATAAGAAAAGCAAGAAAAGAAGGAAAGAAAGTAGAAAACAAAGCAAGAACCAGACAAAGAAAAACAAAACAACTGATTATTTATTCAAGTGCCACTCCAGAAAAAGAAAAAAAAGAGTAATGAGTGGGTAGTGTTTATAGAGTAAGGTTCGAACCCACGTGTGTGCCTGCCTACTCCACCACTCAACTCCACACCACTCCACCAAGTCCACTCCAGTCAGTCAGTCCACCTCAACTCCACTCGACTCCATCCACTTCAAGACCAAGAGGAGAACGAGAAGAATCCAATCACTCCACTCACTCCACCAAGCTAGTCACTCACTCAGTCATTCACTCCCCCACTCAGTCAGTCAGTCAGTCAATTAGTCAAGTCAAGCCTTCCTTTCTGTGTTTTTCCTGCAACTGTCAGCACGTCTCATTCCTGTCTTGATACCGTCTGAAGTTGCCTCACACACACACACACACACACACACAGCCTTGGCACCCCGGAAAACACATTATCTCTCCCGGTGAAGGTATAAACAAAACAACACGGGCAGCATAAGCAACACCAGGTCGCAGTAAACACAGTATTTCACACCACCCCAGTAACACAACACACGGAACGGAAGACATTCAGTAACACATAGTTCGTAAACACAACAACAGCAGTGTTGTCTACGTAAACACATTGACGGAAACACAAAGTAAACACAACACAACACAGAGGTGAAGCGTAAACAAGGGGAGAGGAAAAACCTGTAAACACACACACACACACACACACACACACACACACACACACACACACACACACACACAGACTCTAAGTAAACACGATTCTTGTCTAGGAAGTCACTCTAACCCTTTCCATCTTAAACCTAAACCTCCTCCTCCTCCTCCTCCTCCTCCTCCTAGTAAGTGTAAACAGGGAGAGGAAGTGTCAGGTCATTATCAAAGCTCGTTGTGGTTATCTTTGTCAGTGTCTTGCTGTGAGTGACGTTCAGAACTCGTCACTCACTCACTCACTCACTCCCCGGCTGTGCTTGACCCCCCGTCCATCCCAGCCCTCCCTAGCTCACTCCAGGCATAACCAGCTCACCCCGTCCGCCCCAGTGCCCCAGAGCCCCGTCCCACGCCCCAGGACCATGAGCCAGCGGGTGACCCCACTCCCAGCCTTACCTCAGGGCCCAGAAAGCCTCTAGCGGGGTGAAGATTCTCAGGGCGTTGTGGTGAGATGATGATGATGGTGTTAGTCGTAACCCCACACCTACACCCACACACCCTCCACCCGTCCACCCCGCCTCCCGCCGCCATGCACACGTGACCTGGTGACCTGTGCTAGTGTTGAGCGGCGAGGACGTGACCCGTGACCCGTTGAGGCAGGTTCCTCCGTATTCTTATTCTCCCTCCACCGCCGCCGCCAAGATGCTGCACAAGAGCTCCACCTTCAGCTCCTTCACCTCCGGCACCGCCAAGATCGGCTCCTGGTTCAGCCACATCGGCGACCGGCGGAGAAAGACATCCGCCAACTCCGTCCTCAAGACCTCCAAGTCCCTCCAGTTAGGTGAGTTTACCCTGCGAAGTCACATCTCCCTCCCCAGCATCTTCCCTCGCCTCAGCTCTCCTACAGTTCCAAACAGCCGTGTAAAAATTATCGAGCTCCCTTTATCATACAAGTCCCTTCAGTTAGGTGAGTTTCCCCTGCGAAGTCCTCCTCCTCCCTCCCCAGCATCTTCCCTCGCCCCATCTCTCCTCCAGTTCCAAAGAGCAATATTATTAAACGTACCGAGCTTCCGTTATTATACAAGTCCATTCAGTTAGGTGAGTTTACCCTGCGAAGTCTTATCCCTCCCTCCCCAGCATCGTCCCTCGCCCCAGCTCCCCTCCAGTTCCAAAGAGCATTGTTATTAAAATGATCGAGTTCCCTTTATTATTCAAGTCCCTCCAGTTAGGTGAGTTTACCCTGCGAAGTCCCATCTCCCTCTCCAGCATCTTCCATCGCCTCAGCTCTCCTTCAGTTCCAAAGAGCTGTATTATTAAACGTACCGAGCTTCCTTTATTATACAAGTCCATTCAGTTAGGTGAGTTTACCCTGCGAAGTCCTGTCTCCCTACCCAGCTTCATCCTTCGCCCCAGGTCTCCTCCAGTTCCGAAGAGCCATGTTATTATAATTATCGAGCTCCCTTTATCATTCAAGTACATTCAGTCAGGTGAGTTTCCCTTGAAAAACGTTCCTAGCAAGAGCCCTGAACGTTTGATAAGACGAGGCTCAGTCCGTTCAGTCCAGTCCAGTCCAGGGTCAGTATTTCGCTGGTCTGGACTCTCTGAGAGGTCCCGGAATCCTTGTTAAGAGAATCCGAACGTATTATTGATAGAGTTCGATTTTGTTTGTGTCATTATCGAGAGAGAGAGAGAGAGAGAGAGAGGGGGGGGGGGGCTTATTTATTCGTTTTTCCTCGATGTTTTCCAATACTCGCTTTGCTTCGCCTCCCTGGACTCTCCTCTTCGTCCTCCTCCTCCTTCTCCTCCTTCTTCATCTCCTCCTCCTTCACCTTCTTCCTCGTCTTCGTCATCATCATCATCTTTTTCTTTTTCATCTTCTTCTATTCGTAAGGGAAATGGGAAGAAGGGAAAGAGAGGGAGAATTGAGAAAGAAAAGAATGATTTGATGTGAACGGGAAAGAGAGGAAAGAGGAGAGAAGGGGAAGGGAAGGGAAGGGAAGGAAACAGAAGGGAGAAGGCAAGGGAAGAGGAAAAAACTTGAATGAGAGAGAGAGAGAGAGAGAGAGAGAGAGAGAGAGAGAGAGACTATTATTGGGAAACCCTTACTGTAGTTTGCATATATGAATCACACCCGCCTTGTCCTTCCTCCAAATCCATACTTATCCAACGGCACTTACACGCCCACATATGACCAGACTTTCGTGGGGGCTAAGGTGGTGTTAGTATTTCCTTGGGTAGTATGAGCTTAGTGATAGCTTGACTAGGCTTTGCACCATGAACCTGTCACACCCACACTAGATAAGGCTTTCGTAGAGGTGGTGTGATGTTAGTATTTCCATGGTTAGTTCTAGGAGCCTCGTGATAGTTTGACAAGGCTTCTGCATCGTGAAAATGAGTGTCGGCCCATTAGATTATGCTTTCGTAGAGGTTGTTGTGTTAGTATTCCCAAGGGTGTTATGAGCTTAGTGATAGTTTGACAATGCTTCTGCAGTTAGATAGGGCTTTCGTAGAGGAGGTTGTGTTGGTATTGCCATGGTTAGTTCTATGAGCCTAGTGATAGTTTGACAAGGCTTCTGCATTTAGATAGGGCTTTCGTAGAGGAGGTTGTTGAGTTAGTATTGCCATGGGTAGTTTTATGATCCTAGTGATAGTACCCACATTAG